>NW_009943961.1:0-11263 GCF_000696875.1 Nestor notabilis
GATCTTTTGTCTATTTTGTAGAACACTAAGTGAACATTTTTCACCTCGACGAAGTAGGATAAAGGCAGACTTCAATCAAATCTTCAGTTGAAAGTAGAAAGAGCAAGTACAATGCCAATAAAAATAATAGAATAGGTAACAGAAAAATCATTACATTTATAAGAATCACGAGTTTACTCACGCTATACTAGTTGCACCAAGTCAACAATGACATCATCAATAGAAAAGTAGATTCAAATTCTGCAGCTTAACTAAGAGAATAAACTCACAGTGTAATGTAGTACATTATTCTATGCAAATATCATGGTAAGGATTAAAAGAAAACATCCCTTATCTAATTGAAGCTTATGCAATAGCCAACAGGAATGACGCATCTGCCAAGACTAAGACATTTAGGAAGATGGACTAATGTCTGAACAAGTTTAGAACAATTTCAGCTTTCTCTTGTTAGCCTGGACCTCTCTACCCCAAAGCAGGCCAGTTCAACCAGTCAGCTGCTAATAACCCTGCTCAGCAACAAGAAGCTCTTGGAAGCATCTATATTCTCAGTAAACCTTAATAACTGCATTTTGCATAAGATTTCCAAACATAACAAATACCCACAGGTGAGTAGGTTGACACATAAAAAAAAAAAAAAAAACAACCAAAAAAAAAAACCCCAAACCCAAACCAAAATCCCTCTTGCTTTTGTTCAAACTGCTGTACTGCTGTGACTGACACACACACAAGAAAAATGGCCAGTGGACTTTCTGGTCTCCAAATGCAAAGGCAAGGAGTTGTGGCTGAGATCAGTTAATGATCCTAATACAGACTCCAAAATGTGTCCTTCAGTCTCGGACCTCATGTGAAACTTTCCTTAGGGCATGGCTTTAGCAGAGTAGTCCTGGTCCCTACAAAGCATGGTTAGTACTTTCTAATCATCAGAATTCTTTGCAGGTACTCTCCTAAGAGTTTCACCAAATTTTAGGTCCACTGTTGAAGTCAATATAATAGGAAAGCTTTGTAAAAATGTAGCAAGGTCATAAGAGATGAGAGACTTTAATCTTGTCCTCACAAAGCCTTAAAAACTCTTGCCTTCTAACTCTTTCCTCTACCATGTATTCAGACTGCCTTCAGAAACTTTCTACAGTCAGCATCCATGGATACATATAACATTCACAGAAGAAACTGTAACACTATCCTGAATATACTACCTCCACACTCACACTTAATAAATAATCTCTAAAGGATTTTATCAACTGCTTAGCTTTTCATCACCTTCAAGGCAAATTTAGCTGGCTTTGAAGTTCAAAAACCTTTATCAGTGACTCCAGCTACACTGGCAATTTTGCATTAAGGCAGTTAAGTATCACATTGTTCATTCTGTCCTGTAAAAGCTATTTTTAGAGAAAAAATAGGCATTTCCTATATCATACCACATAAATTCATAGGATCTCTATCACTTATGAGGGAAAAAAAAAAAGTATGTTCAAAAACTCTCCACTATTTTTCAGCCAGCATTTGTGGGTAATGACTAGTAAGTTACATACCTTGTATCTTGGGCATAAACCCACGTGGATGTCACAATGACATTACAATATAAAATGCACCTTACAGAGTTTCAGCGATTATATGAATATGGACATCAATGCAATTCACAGAATAATGATAATACACTGGCGTCCAGAGGCTTTCCACCTGACAAGGTGGTTCTGTATCAGTGGATAGGGTGAAAAACTGTCCACCTTTACATTCTAGACAGATGTTAAAAGGAAGAAAGAGAGATTTGATATAAATGCTTCGAAGATTCTTCTCTTATTCCAAGTAACTGCATTCCTCTAATAGAAAATATAATTAAAAAAAAATATTTATTCAGCCTAAGCTTTCCAAACTTCAGTGGGTTTCTGTTGTTCAGTTAACAAATTTCACCAGAGGATGGCAACCTATTGTTACCAATAGAAGGAAAAGTAACTTTAAAGAATAAATAACAAAGACTGTTACTGCAGAGTAACAGCCCAACAAACTTCACAAATAGTGATCAAGCAGAGTAGCCTATTTGAGTCCTTCTAAAGACTGAGTTCTACGTCCTGGCTTTACACCATTAACTTGCCAAAGAATAATCTCATCACTCCATGTCTTCTCACTGCCTCTTTCCCCAGTAACAATCTGCTTAATGCAGAACTTAAAAACACAGCAATACAAAGAATAACACAACAGTAGCAGACAAACTTCATAAGACACAGAAAGTTTAAGGAATTAAAGATACTATCAAAACGTGTTTTTAACTTGTACCATCAGCTATGGCTAGTGCATACCACGTAAATCAAATCCTACATGGTATTTCTTTCATATTAAAAAAGAAAAACAAAACCTAAATTCTGAAGCATCAAGCCACTTCAGATTGAGATGTGCTCTGCAAGCAAGACACCCAATGAAAAAAACCCACAGTATTTTGTAAAGATACTTACTCCATGCAACAATCTCTCCCATCACAAAATCCCATTCCACCTCATATCCTTAATCACATTAGTCACAACACATATCTTCTTTATTTCCTGTATTTCTTTCACTGCAATATATCCATAGGTTAGAAGTATGGGTTCAGAATCAACTACTTGGTCTGAAGCCTAGTGTATGAAACTCATAGATCATCTAGGTGCTTGCTTTTGCTGCTAAACAAGTTAAAGAAGATGAAGAAGTGTTGATTTTTCTTCCATTTTCCAGTGTTAATAGTGTCTTCCTCCTCTGCTTAGCTGTCAATTTAAATGAAACCTGCAGGAATTCAGTGTACACAGGCTAAAAGTGCTCTGTGCTCAGAAGTCTCAGGCAAGAGAAAAAGGACATTGACAGAGACAAAGCACAGCTATTTGGGTATCATTGCAAGACCTTAGGAAAAGAGAGCTGTAAAATCATAAAAGCACGATGAAATATAGGTTGGATGAGCAGACAACAAGGTAAACTGAAAACTGGCTGAGCAACAGGTGATCTAGTGAATTCCAGTCAGATGCCAGCAACCAGCAGCATACCACAGGGGTCTGTCTATACTGGCTCCAATTCTGTTCAGCATCTTCATTACTGATCTGGATGACAGGACCGATTACCCTCAGCAACTTTGCTGATGGCACAAAAGTGGAAGGAGTGACTGATATACCATGCTGCCATAGAGGGACCTTGACAGGTTGGAGAAAATAGCCAACGGGAACTCAAGCAGCTCAGCAAAGGGAAGTCTGAAGTCACGTACCCAGTGAGGAATAACCTCATGTGTAGGTAAATGCTGGATGACCTGGAGAGTAGCTTTGCAGTACAGAACCTGGGAGTCCTGGTGGTCAAGTTGAAAGTGAGACAGCAACATGCCCTTGTAGCAAGGTTAACAGTATACAGATCTGCTTTAGAAGGATAAGGATGATCTTTTCATTACCAGTGTTGCTGTCACTAAGTTATTGCATGAATGAGGAAGCTACAGAAGCCTAGATTCCTATGGATTTGAGTCTAACAATCCTCAGGTTCATCCAGTTTGTCTCCACCACACACCAACACCTGAGCATATTCTCCTGCAGTTGCCCTCCACGGCTACCATCTGTTTGGCTGCCAAGTGACAGAGCCAGAAGCATGCCAAGGGGTTAGTCAACATCTCTGTTTCATCTTGCTATCTGCCTGCTTACTCTAATGAGGAGGATTTGTAACTGTCTGTTCCTCAGTTAAAGTACGTCTTTGGAGTGCTTTCCTCTGCCCAGCTGCTATTTTTCACAAGTTGGTAACAAGCACACATACATTTCCCTCTATCCTGTGTCAAATTTGGATATAATTAGCAATGAGGATCAAAGATACTGAGTGAAATAAGTGACAAAGACAAAAGTTTAATTCCTTAAGAAATCAGCAAGTGAAATTTGGCTATTCCAAACATAGTGAAAACTTCCAAAAGTTTCACATCACCAAGTATTCCATCAGGAATTCCAGCAGCAGCATTTCTCAGAAGTGATGAAAATGTCTAACAGCAGAGCAGTAGGGGGAAAAAAGTACGTAAAGTAAGATACGCAAGTTTTGAACCATTCATGCTGGTTTGCTAAAGAGGTAAAATGTTTTAGCTACTTAAAACAGGTTAGGCATAGGAAATCTCATACAACTATTACAAAACTTGAAAATAACGTAATTTCAAAAAGCATTTACCTATGTATGTCCTAAGAAGCAATATCTGCTATCTCCTGAAGACAGCAATTGCCAGCATTAAACTTTCTACCATATTCCTTCAACCATAGATGTCCATTTACTAATCTTACGATGTTTCAAGTTAAAATTAAATCTAAACTAAAGTTTCTGCTAATACTTTGATATTTACTACTAGTAATGCTACAAATAGTTGCATTCACTGGATTATGCTGAAAGAACTTTAAATATCTCAAAGAAGAGTGCCCATAAAGCTGAACAAGACCAACTTACCATGTTTAAACTATGCCAATTTGTTCTCTCCATCACTCAAAGTTTCTGGATATTTTCCCATGTTGCCCTGATTTCCAAAAAAATTTACTTCACGAGTGTTTGGGTTTTAATGTCAGATTAGCAAGAGCAAAGTAACCAGTAAATGGAAAGCCTAAGAATATCACCAAACATTAGCACCCACTATTTCATGATCTGAAGAGCAGATTCCTGGTCAAAATATCGCACTATTTATCCAGAAAAATTAAGGTACATAACAACAGACTAAAGAAGCATTAATATTTCAATTTCATTTTGATCAGAATTTAACATCAGCATGAGAATAAAAGCAATGGTAAACTAATGAAATCATGTTCTGAAGTCTATTTTTTTTTTCCCTCCTGTTCTATGTTCAGAATTTAAGACTTCTTGACTGTTTTTTGGGGTTGTATTTTTTTCCCCCCTCTCCTTTCTGGGGAGACTAGAGGTTTGAGAACAAAGCTGCTAATAGGAAACGTATGGAAAAGCCCTGGAGTAAATGAAAATCTGACTCTAATTCCAAATGCCACGTATCACATACCACTGTCTAAAATTATCTACTAAGATAAATGTAAGACTTACTCTGCATATTTGGTGAATCACCTGAGATGGAAGATAGCATTAAGATTAAACAGAAAGGCTTTCATAATATTCCAAACTAATCAGTATTTGGATAAAGTTTGGATGCTTCTCAAAGCTTGTGTTAGCCAATAAAAAATTAACTCAACAGAATATGCTGCCAACAGACTTGTTGCAGTTTTTCACATAAAATCTTAACAGTTCTACTCAACTGAACAATGCAATTCTGGATTTAACCGTTACGCTGCTATGATTGCAGTGGGAATACCATACAGCCAAGATTTTCTATGCACAAACGCTTTCTCTGTCTCAAATTCTTGTCCAGGAGAAATTTGAAGACTATGAGATTTCTGGAACAGCAGCACTGTGGATGCAGTTTTGACGAGAATCCCACACATTTCCACACACAGCTAAGTCTTGCCACAAGCTCCCTGTGCATAAGCAGTAAATTTAACAAGTCTGGATGCATTAGACTAGCTGCATATATATAGACCATCTCTGCTTCTCATGCAGTATGTTTCATACACTAGAATCATTATGCATGGACTACCCATCACTTATACAAAGGTCTTCAAAGTCGAGGGGAGCAACACTGAAATTCATATGCTCTCATCACAATTACATCTGCAGTAACTGCTAATGAATTACATTCTCTGTTAAGAATGGAAAAAAATCTTTTAGTTGAGGGGTTGCCAAAGATGTAAAATTTCTTTAGGGACAGAGAGGGAGCAGGTCACTGACACAAGCATGCATTTGCCTGTGTTATTTCCAGGTGCTTTTTAGATATAAAGACCAATGAAAATACTTTCCTTCCAGAAAAAAAACTCTTCACACAATACCTTAACTCCTTTGTTTCTCATTTGTAGAAAATTGACCTGCTGTTCTAAAAGATATTATTTTACCAAAATTTGTATCCCATTTAGGCCACCTATAACGACACCCAGACACCATACTGTTCTTTTCCTATCAGCAATATCCTCTTCTATCTTCTTTCTATTCTACAGGATGAAAGAAGGAACAACAGACTGAATGACTCATGGGTCTGTTACCGCAAAAGACAGTAAAAGAAACTCTCCAAGACTCGATTTGGAGTTTTAGAAAGCAGGCATTCCTTATTGCAGTGCTGAGCACACATGAATCATTTTGCAAAGATGAGTGCGTCTGGAGTCTACAAGCAGCATCCATATGTCCAAGAACTTATGCATATTTACAACCTTTCCAGGAAATGCTTTACATATTCACTAGATTTCCTGGAACTAATTGTAACACTTGCATTTTAATTACACATGTGCTTTCTTGCTGAGAAGTGGTCTTGAGAGGACTCTGGTGGTCATCGATACTCTTCCTCACTGTGTCCACGGACTGATCTCTGTGCTTGCGCATGTGCAAAAGACTCTGTGAATTACCTAACAATTGTGTCTGTGTTTTAGGTCAGTTTGTTCCGATTTGTTCCTTAGCTTGAAGAACTGTCATGTTTTTCTTGGTTACTCCTTTTTTATCTTCAAATGCTACCCTTGTTTTATACACACCCCAAGGCCACACTGGCCCAACTTGCTCTCAACAAAGTGGTCCCAGTTTACAACCTAACATCTAGCTTACAATTAACAGAGCGGTTTTAATTTACAACTCAACATTTTAGCTTACAGGTCAGTAATAGGCCCCAATTTTTTAGTGTGAAGAAAATGAAGAAGCCATTTCTATTAACCTGCTGAGCAGATGCTCAGATTCAGGAAGTGATACAATAATCTAGTATTCTGCAAGAGTAATAACAGCAACTGTCTACTCATTTCTCCAGCAACAATACTGTGATGCAACGTAATTATTACCTGCTCAAGGAAGCATTAGTGTTTAATAGCTAGGAATTGATATTTTCATGAAAGCCTACTTTACTTTTTGGAATGCGTATTTTTCATTTATGTTTTTAAGCTAACGCATACAATTTCCATTTAGATGCTATCCTCCTGTAAATTACTTCCAATATTTTTTATTTCCTCAAATACAGGGCAAAGATGAACTTTTATTTAACTCCATTTATAAAAGGACTAACATTGGAAAAGGAAGTCAAGTAAATTTCAGAAATCCAGAAAGAGCAAGTAAATGTCACTGTAATGGTATACTTTGTCCCCACCTTCACTAACCGCATAGTACTGTCCTATAATAACAACCAGCAGAATCTGCAGGTAATGTGATAAAGTTTGAGACTTTATCAGAGCAGTTTTAAAAGCAAAAGTAAACATGCAAATATCTACCTAAAATGGGTAGTGAACTGAACGGTTTTATGTTCTACCGGACAAACTATGCTCCTATACAGTGGCCTGTAATTTTGGCACACTGGATAGGAAGATAAAGTCTGTTCTGACATTATGCAGAAGAAAACATACTTCAAACCTTCCACTACTACTATCATAGCTGACCCCATAAAGTACTTTCTTAAGCAACATAGTAAGAGATCCCTTATTTGGCACATCAGGATCACAGCTAACAAATACCATTTTCCTACACAGTATAGCAACAAATTTTTCAGAACACAAAAGAGAGTAAGCAAGTACAAGGTCAACAGACCACTATCTCTTCTCCTTGGGACCACAATTAAGGTGAAATCTGAAGGAAATTATACATTGGTACTATAATCCCTTCGTATTTTGGCTCTTACTGGGAAAAAAAATCTTGACAAAAAGGTCTTCCTGGAATAATAAACATTGCCATTCAAAGCTAAATAAAGTGCATTCAGATTGAAATTTGAAATCTTTTATTTCAGAAAAGTAAAAACTTAAGTCAGATCTAAATCCAATCTTCAACATTCTTCTTACTACTTCCATCTAACAGACGGAAGAAAAACCTTTATAAGGACCTTATATAGGTATTTTTTTTTACGATTAGCCATAAGCACAGCAAACATTAAAAAAAAAAAAGAAATAAAAGGTTTCTTACCATACTAACTGCAAATCTTTGAGATGTTTTCCTTGAGTGCATTTCACTGGAGCATACATTCGGCAATATTTCATTACGCCTGTTTCAGGAATGCTTTGCCTTAGCAACACCTATGTATTACAGATGCATACTGCTGCTTCTTGTGCCTTGCGCTTAGAACAGAAAAGGATAACACATGCTTCCTACTTGAACAGTTCCCTCCCAAAATTAGAATGCACAAGAATCTGAGAAGAGGAGAAAATGTGAGCATGGAAAACACATCTGTTAGATGTGCAACTGCTTCATAAAGTAGCTTTTCTGTCTTTCTAAAGAGTACCTATCCACTCAACATTCCATAGCGGGTAAACCTAGCATTTAGTTCACCCAGTAGCAGTTCTAAACAATTACACCAGTCATCTCTGTGACTGCTTTTATAACAGACTTCTTTAAAGGATTAAGCAATAAAGCCCTATGTTTGACAAAGATGTGAAGAAAGGAGTATTGGAGAGCTGTCTTGCAGTCATATAGAATATTAACATTTTTAAGGGCAGCTACCACTATTGGCTCAATTCTGCTATACTTCAATCAAGCACTGGTTTCAAGCCATCCGTCATCCCTTGAGTAAGACCCGGTGAGACAGGTTTTGGGTTTTGTTTGGCTTTTTGGTTGGTTGCTTGGTTTTTTTTGTAGGTGGGTTTGGGTGGGGGTTTTTTGGTTGGTTTTTTTGGGTTTTGGGTTTGGTTTTGGTTTGGTTTTTTTTTTAATAGTTTGTTTTCCAAAAAGAAAGCATTATGGATGTTTATATTTTGGCTACAAATAGTTGCAGACATTACTTCCACTCTCAAAAGGTGCTAGAGTCAGATGTCACAAGCTTGATATAAGGCAAGAGTCAGATGTCACAAGCTTGATATAAGGCAAAAAGGACACTTCCTAGATTACCATGGAAGATTTGTAACTGACGCCTAGACCACCCTCCCTAATGAAACAGCCACTACCTTGAAGGTTGTTTTGAGTCTGAACCATGTTCAAGCCCTCACCAGAAGCAGCCATAAGGCCTTTCCAGAATCTCAGAAACAGAAGACTGCCTGCCTCAGAGTAACTGGATAAAATAACCATGAGACCCTGTCACAGCTGTACCAAGAAGCAGCTGACTCACAAACTATTCAAACAATAAAGAAACACTTCAATTTGATTACTTGCCATAAATCAAATTAAACATTTTATGTCAGGCAGAATATAGGTGCATGGGCAAGTATCTCTCCCAAAACAGCTTTAAGAAAATAAAAAGTAAAAAAAAAAAAAAGAGATATAAAAATGGAGAGTAACTGAAGGAAACAAAGGTAGAGAGATTATATCTTTTGTTATAAGAGAATATGCCAGAGTACAGATGAATGACATGTAACAATACTGGCTATTTCTATGAAAGCTTCCAAGTCTCAGATTCTGACTGCAGAAATGTACTGCAGGTCATAAATGCAATGCTGGCTGTGACAGCAGCGTTCAAGGTCTTGTGCTAAAATGAGAGAATTTATTCTTGAGAAAATAACACAGATAATAAAAATTAAGAACCAGTTTAAGGATGATCGCCAGTTTCCAGGCTACTGGAGAGAGCTGAAAGGCTGCCTGGGAAAATCCTCTGTATCACAAGGCAGGACAGTTGCAAATTATTGCTCTAAAAATGTTCAGACAAATGCATCTACCATGAAAAGAAACACGTTCTATGGTCACTGCACAAACAAGTTGGGGCCTTCATTTTCAAGCACACTCAAAAGAGTGAGAAGCATTTTCCATCACGTACAAGGGGAAAATTTTTGTTAATGCAAAACTTTCCTATGCATGATCATTCAGGAATTCTTTGGCAGATAACTTAGACAACTTCTCCTTATCCTTCTCTAAAAGTGCCTAAAGGGGAAAAAAAAGAAAAATCAAAACATTTATTTTTTTGGCTATAAACATATGATTTGCAGATCGGATACAAACACGGAACAATCTGAAGTTGCAGGCACATTTTCTAATTCTTTTAACAAAAATGCATGAAGTCCATAGCTATAGAGGAAATAAGCTAACAAATAAGGTATTAAGATAAATTATTAGGATAAGGGTAGAATTGACATTATCTCTTTTACGTATCAATTACTTTAGGGCATTGCAGTTAGCAGTTCTGTTTGAAATAAATGAGTGGAATCTGCTTTGGAATAGATTCAAGGAATGAAGTTAGTTAAAGTGGATGCTAAGAATGCTCTCCCAGCGAGCAGTAAGTTTCTAGTCAACTTCACGTATTAAGAACTTCACACAGTAAATCCTCAGATTTTGCTGGTGTATGTTTTTTTTAAAGACAGGAGGGTCACAAGCTGTGAAACAACTGCAAGATATGCTAACGTTTTTTAAAAATTGTAATTACAAGATGAGTGTCATTTTACACTATCAAATAAATAACACTGAATAAACTATTACAAAAGTAATAGGGTCAAGTACAAAGGGTCCTACTCTATCTAGACTTACCAACTCAGATTGGTACTGCTCAAGGATCTCTGCACTCTGTGTTCAGCTATATCACTTTTCTCATCTTCCTCCACTACAAAACATTGTATGCTCTTTTAGCTCCATTTATTATTTTTATTACTTTTATTAACAAGACATCTGTCATAATGTGATCATCAATATAACTTTAAATAGGACACAAATCAGGCAAAATAAAGGCCACGTTAAAGTTTGAGGTCCAACTGCTCATGCTGCCTCAAGAAAATGAATATAACTGCATTAGTGAACAGTGGCTGTAAAAATAGGCTCTCCCTTTTTGTACTGCTGTAATCGCAGTTATACAATCACCAATTAAGCAGGCAATATCCCAGAACTCCACATGGAAGGAAAATACAGCTCAAAGTCAGCTAGCTTGCAACAAGCTAAGTAGGCTGTATAAAAATACAAAGTATAAAGCAAAGTATATTTGTTAAACTATTTGATTACTACAAATACAAGTGTGACAATAGTGACTCTCTCCTCAGAAGAGGTTTATAATTTCATACAATAGTCAAGGATATTTTAGAGCAACCATATGGTCTTTGCTACAGATGTTATTGCTTACATGAATTTTAAACTCATCTTATTATTCCAGTATCGATTGTTTATGATTACTTGTTACTGTGGAAGTAGAAACATTGAGGATTATTTAAATGCCTCCATTATAGAAACTAAAATCCATGTGTCAAAAAAAGTAACCCCCCCCAATATAGCATTAATCTTCTAAGGTTTCTAACACAGCAATACATTCAGAAAAAAAGTTACAATCCTCCTCATCTATCAGTTTTTCAAAGTAAATTATCCATGCTGTAAATTGACATTG
>NW_009943961.1:11294-58335 GCF_000696875.1 Nestor notabilis
CCCCGGCCCTTCCAGTCAAAAAGCCTCAGTGTTACAAATTTGAACACGCCAGGAGGTTTGATACTTAGGTTTTGCTTTTGAAGCAAACCAAATGGCAATACAAATTGTTCATTGCACAGGGTAATGTACATGTTCAGCCAAACACCTGATGAGATCAGGGTTTCCTAATGTATTTCTTCTAGATGCACAGATGCTTCTAGTGAAGGTTCTAAAAATTCAGTGTATCATTGTTTATTAGTAGAAGCTACTTGACAATTGCCTATGGGATTATATTAATTCCTATGTTACAAGGTCATTAAATTCTTGCTCTCAGTCATTTGTCTATACGAAGATCGGACTTTGAGATCCAAACGCAGCTGCATTTGTTGACTAATAATACACTTCAAAGGTGTGGGGGTTTTTAAAACACAAAAAGTGAACAGTTTAAAAAAACAAAAATAAAAATACAGGGAAAGCAGAATGTGAGAAAAATGCAATTATATTTCAGGAATGCTTAGGAAGAAGAGAGAACAAAAAGAAAGAGGAGGTTATTCAACTCGGAATCAGCAAATCCATCTGAACGTAGGAGATACAGGGGGAAACATCCTCCATTTCCCACAGCATGGATGAGAGGAAAAGACATGTTTATATTTCAGAACAATAATAAGAACCCAAAGAACCCATCACAGGACTTACGATACACACTAGCTTATACTGTTTTCTAGTAAAAATATAGGATAACTTTTGGGGTTTTTTACTCTTTTAGGACTGCATTGTCACCTACAAAGTGCATTCTTGAAACAGCCATAAAACCTACACAAAAAAATCACCTTTAATTTCCTCTTTAAAGTCATGACTGTAGCATGTATACTCAAGTAATAACAGACTAATAAAAATCAACCAGCAACCGCAACCCACTTTTAATTAATAGTCAATGAAGAAAGTTAGTTCCAAGTGCCATTTTATCACTATATGCAAAATTACAGTCTACCAAATCCTAGGGATTATTTTTCAAACATACTTCTTGTCAACTCAACTGTTTTCAGTTGCTCAAGATGTTCTTCCTCTGAACAAAACAAAGCAACACATAAACAGGCTGCATAAGGTGAGGGTTGCCAGAGTTTTGATCTTGTACCAACACCTACTAAATGGGAAGTAAGTAGAGACCACACAACAAGGTTCAGGTCAGAGACAAGAGTAACCACAACACTGCACAGCTCTGTCTTCCTCTCCTTATTTAAACAGATTAGGTCTCAGCTCTGCATATTGTTAATATGATCTGATGGCCCCTTTTCCTCAACCTAAAATGACCTTCCACTGAAGTCCAGAATAACATGAAGTCTGTAAGACCTATTATTAACTGAGTGCTCTGGGCTTTCGATGGGCTGGAGGCTCTGCAAGATCAAGAAGTTCAGTATCCCGATTTCCCGAGAGCTCTACACTTAAGTAACTGAATTTTCAGATTAGTTCCTGGCACAGGAGGGCCTTTGCAGATCATATATGAGACTCACACAGGCTGCAGTGTTTGCGGACTGCCACTTAAGACCTAGAAATTAGAAGCGTTTCTGCGCCTACAATCTGTCTCTGAAGTGCAGGCCAGTCTAGATGATACGTGCCAAAGGCTGGTTCTTAGTTCAGAAACCCACAGGCTTTATAGGGAACCAAATTACAACTTTAGAACTTCCTCACTGTATTTGATTATGCATTCTCTTTTCTACTGTGCAATCACTTAGAGTATCAAACTAACATCACCAATTCTTATCTAAACCACAGTATTCCTTCCAAATTGTCAACTCAGGATTTTCCAATTTTGAAGTTGAGGCTTTTCCTCAGATGTCTGATTGCAGGACCAGACCTTAGCTGAAGAGTTTGAATTCTAGTGAGATCATGCTTCCAAAACCAGTTCTCAGTTCTAACTTCCACAGCTTAGCTTCATTTGATTTTCTTTATTCTTCTATGAACAATATGCACTTTTTTTTTCTTTTCTCTACATTCCATATGGACCATTATAAGTTTGTTGGTTTGGTTTAGGGGGGTTTGTTGGGGGAGGGGAGGCTAACACAAAGAAACTCAAGAATCTTTTAGTTAAATGGTGACTATAAGAAAAAGGCCAAGCAGTATAATTTATTCCTTCTTATATCAGGGCCAGTCTCATTCACCTCAGTGGCACTGGTTATCTTCTCTACTTATTCACTGAATATTTTGCCTAAAATTTGGAAATTCCAAAATTTTTTGAGGTTGACTGCACTCAACTAGCTAAGCAAACCTAAAACCACAATATGTTAGAACAGAAATATTTCTTAAGCCTTCAGTTCGGAACCAAATTTGAAAAAGCTAAGAGGTCTCATAAATTGAAGGCAGTAAACGAAGAGGGCAAATAAAATTTTGAACATTTACAAAAAGGATCATTCCAAGTTTGGCTTAAGAAAATAAATCAGCTTCAAGCCACTCCGACTTCTAGCTTGATACACATCTCACTTTGCAACACAACAACAAATGATAAAAGTTTACACAAATTCAAGAATAAAAATAAGTTCTTATGAAACATTTTTTTAAAAGTAAAAAACAAAACACAATGAAAACTTAATAAATTTGTAACAGCCTTTGAACAAGAACTCTTACATGAACAATGGTAAATTTAATCCTCTCATTATCCTCCTTGTAAGGAAATTCTTCCCACACTGCAAATGAAAACTAAGAGAAGATCAAACCACACAACCTGACCAAGATCACAAAGTATAGGCTTGTTTATATCCAAGACAGTTCCTTTTTTTGTTGCATAAACTGAATCTTATTATATTCCATGGCTAGATTTGCATCATCTTCTGCAGCTAAATATGCTCTAAATCAAGAGCTTTGCTGCAATTTTTCAAAAGGACAGACTTCTGCTCCGCCACCATGGATTTTTAAATGAGACTTTAAGTCTCCTGACAGCTCAAGAGAATTTAGGACACAATCAATAGCAGAAACAACAGAAAAATATCAGGTATAAAATTAATATTCTAATTTGGTCCAATTTTTATGTTTAAATAGTTTTAATTTTTGCATGTTTTACTTAGAACTGTTAATATGACAAAGCTTTCAAAAACTTGCATCACATTCTTTGCTTGCGCTTAAAAAAACCCCAAGCTTTGTAGCAGCAAATACAATTTTACTAACTGGCATAGCAAACTTAGTGGGCTTTTTTTATTTATCATGATTATAGCATCCTAATTATTTTAAAAACCAACTACTTTCATTGTTCAGTATTACTCAGGTTTAGTGGTGCAATGTAGCTATTCAACTCTTTATGGTACTGTTAATCAAGAATTAGGTAGTTTTAATCTCTTTGAATCTCTCCCTTGTACTCTGTATTCTCCACATAAATACACGACTGCTTTATTTCAGTTCCAGTGTTGCTGAATCCTACAATACCATTTTGGTCATGACTTCTGGCACTTTATATTCCAAACATTAGATTCATGCATGATTTATCTTCTTAAACAATGTTCCTGTCCTCAATGTTACAGAAGAAACTTGTAAAGGTCAAGCAAATTACCAGTTTCAGGAAACTCAAAGGCAGAAAAAGTAGTAAAACTTATTATTGCATTATTTTCTCAAATATGGTACTAACACACTTAGCCTTTTTTAAAAAACCAAGACCGTCCTTGTGAAGAGATTTTGATATAATGCAACTCTTTCACCAAACCAGAAAAATAACTGTTTTTGATAAAACGTACAATTAATCCAGCACAGCATCCCAATTCAACATAAAAATAATTGTCTTTTTTTTGTACATATCACAGTTATTTAAGTACCACAGAGCAGCAAAAGCAAACCACCATGCCTTATTTCCCTTTTTTTTTTCCTCCCTCTTGAATGATATGAAAAATACTTTTCTTCAGTAAAACAGCTTCTCTCTCATGTCATACTTGTCTTTTTCATAGGAAGATTTATGCTCTTTCCATACAATGTAGCAAACACATGTTGGAAACTCACTGTAAATCCTTAACTACAACTTTAAAACACTGAGAAGTATGCCACTGTACCAACAGCACTGCTAGTGTGCGGGAAGGAAATGGGAAATATGGATTGTGGAGGGGGAAAAAGTGGGGGAGGGGGAGAAGAGGTAAGAGGAAAATGTTTAGAAGAGTTTTTCCATGGCACTATAGAGTGCTTTCCCTTGCTCTTGATAAGGTTAATTTTTTTTACTGTTTCTTAACTTCATCCTCCAAATCCTTTGTGTAAGTGAATCATTTAGTTGAAACCACACTATGAACTAGTGACCTCTGTAACATTTTGTGAAATCTAACTTTTTTTCTTTTTAAACTAGTAACACTGAAGGAATCTTGCAAATTATTTCAAAGTGATTTTAACAAAAGGAGAAATAGCTTCAGAGTCTTATGACACAGCAGCTACAGAAACTGATGATGTGGCACAAGACTTTTCTCTTTACTGGCAAATCAGAAGGGGGCTAAGGCTATTATTTTGCTTTGCCTTTCCACAAGGCTCCTCACCACAAAACATGGCTTAGAGACATCTTTTGTTCCTCCATCTGGGTTAGGCTCTTTCTCAGATGATTTCACCAGCACAGTAACTTGCTGCCCTCTACAACCTGAGCTTCACAGACTTCCAAAGAGTAAGTTTTCTTGGTAAGCAGGAATAAAATGAACTGATTGTGTTATTTTTGCAGTTGAGTGATTCATGCATGTTATATAATACTTAGCTTTCAGCTAGTGAACTGTTCACAAATACAGTTACTAGGCTTTGAGTTTATTGCAGATGTATTCTATGATTCTATGCAGAGAATCATGCTTTTAAGGTTTTCTATTTTCTCTCAACTTTGTAAGTGTGCAGTTTTATCACATTGTGTGCACCTGACTTGTGCCTTCCATGATCAGGCTTCACCTGACATGATTCTGTTTTAAAGCTAGTTAAGTTCTTAGAACTGCTTTGCGAAGAAGTGTTAGAATCTCAGTGCCTTGAAACATGACCTGCAAGCCTGGCAGGACAGTTACCATTCTACTAAAAACGCACTCAACTACAGCCAAGGTATTGAAAAAAATATCCCCCCAAATCTCTCTCCATAAAACCATTGAGAGACTTTTGTACTTATTCCGTATGAAGCAATGATAATGCTTTTTACATTGTCTACATGGCAAGTAGATCAATTGCATGAAGGCCTAAGTAAGCTTTTTCCTTAAACTTCATAGAACTTTACCAAGTTGTTCCTCTTGGTTTCTAAGGACTACCGTGGCACTGGGAACCAAAATTATTCGTTGGATATCTTGTGACACATAGTAGAAGCACTGAGAGAATACAACCAGAAGGTGAAGCTAAAGTTCCAGACTGAAACTGAGAGGAAGTAACAGCAATCAGAAGGAAACAAAGAACATGAAATAGGCATGGGGGACAGATTTTGTAAGGATCTGTTCACAAAAACCAGGATCAAGTCACAGGATGTGGAGACAGATTTTACACATCAGGTCTGACTAAATGTTAGAAATATAGTAATAAGGTGTTCTACCAATATACACTGTCTGAAAAGCAATTCCTCCTGAAGCACAAGATTGCTTCTCAACCCAGCGTCTGCAAAGTTTATCAGCATAGCACATTTGCATAGTGCTTGTAGTGCAAGGCTTCTCTCTGCATAGATGTATTTCTGCTATTTACTTAGATTAGCCCGGGTAACTGAGGATGCTGTAGGGAGATGGAAACCCTGACTCCATTCAAACCTGGGTTTAAGATATTAACCAGTTATGAAACTTGATTAAAGGAACATTAAATACAAATGATACAAAGTCAGAAAGGCAAGTTAGACAATACCACTAATTATTGCACCCAGCCATCATACACGGGCTCTGAGCAATACAGGAAGTTGACAAGCATGTATTAAATTCCATGATTTCGTTACTACTTTATTTCTTAGAATTCTCTTTCTCATTCAGTTTGTGGAATACATCATGCATTAGGCATCAATCATCACTATGAAGCATAGGAAATCAGCACTTATATGTCTTACCTTCTTTGTTAACTGTGTTTGGAAAACAAATCTAAAGAGCATCAAGAAAAAGAAGAATCCCCCAATTAAGAAACATGAATGTCATTATTACAAAAAAACTAAAACCCAAACTGAGCATAACTGCTTTCCTCTGCTTCAGGGTTCCCACACTATACTGAGTGAAGTCTCTTAAATTTTCCATTATATATGTGCTTTGACCAGTAATGTTACATTTTGACTCATCTGCTGTTTAAGTTGAACAGCCTGACATGATTCACAACTCTAATTCTGCCAAATAATAGGGTTCTTCTACTGCATAAAGTGTTCTAAAATGTTCATGTGGCTTTGAAGAGCAGAAATTTGACATGCAAAATTATTTATCTTTCACAACATCAGTATTTCATCTCAGAAGATGAAATGTAGATGAAACTAATTTACTTTTAAGGTAAATTAGTTCATGTTAATTTATAAATTACATACTATTAACAGAAGCATGGGAAGACTATAAAGAAAACTTATCAATGAAGATCTTACATTATGTGCAGTACACAATGGTTGAATTGCATTTAACTAAATTATAGGAATAGAAAAATTAAATTTTTATCATCAATGTGCTCTACTGTCAGCTATGTTTTACAGCAAATAATAGAAAATCAAACATAAAATGCTACAAAACATGCAACCACCAATGCCGTGTACATTCCTATTTTACCTGGACAATAGGCAAATAAATCTATTTCACTGTTCTATTTATAGAAGCAATCCTGCATTGACCTCACCTTAGATGAGGATACATATTTTTAACAAAAATAACTTTAAGAACAAGAACAACAGACAAGCCATGGCTTGGATGCTTATAAGGCTAGCAAATTCTTCACAAGGACTCTAGTACAATGCTAACTTGGATTATTCAGAGAGATGCTGGAATCCCACCCTGCAAGACTTTCAAGGCTCATGCAGACAAAAGGGTAGGCTCTCTGTTGGAGATGGAAACACTTCATTGAATCACAAAACGGTTTTGGTTGGAAGGGACCTTAAAGTTTCAGTTCCAACCCCCTGCCATGGGCAGGGACACCTTCCACTAGAGCAGGTTGCTCCAAGACCCTGTGTCCAACCTGGCCTTGAACACTGCCAGGGATGGGGCAGCCACAGCTTCTCTGGGCACCCTGTGCCAGCACCTCAGCACCCTAGCAGGGAAGAATTTCTTCCTGGTACATAATCTAAATCTACCCTCTCTCAGCTTAAAGCCATTCCCCTTTTCCTGTATTGATGCTTCTTAAAACCAAAACTTGCATGTCATTTATCACTAATAAACTTATTTTTCCTCTTCATCAACAGGATACAACTTACAAATTTAATCATGGGAATTCTGAGCCAGCTATCAATCATTCACCTCCTCTGGGCTGCTACGGTCTTTTGTCAATATGAAGACTATGATTTTGAGGATGAATACGATGAGGTGCCAGATCATCAACATTCATTTTATTTTAATCCAAGTACACAAGCTGAAGTTCCTCGCTTTCTCTTTCCAGTTGAGTGCGCCAGAGAATGCTTCTGTCCACCAGCTTTTCCATTATCAATGTACTGTGACCATCGCAAACTTAAGACAATACCAAATATCCCTAGTCATGTCCAACAACTTTATCTGCAAAGCAATGATATTGAAGCTGTGCCTGCAGGACCATTCACTAATGTTACCTTCTTAAGAGAAATTAACCTCAGCTACAACAAGATTAAATTTCATATGATTGACCATGGTGTTTTTGCCAAACTTCCAAACTTAGTGCAAATTCATTTACAACATAATGAATTAGAAGAATTTCCATTCCCACTCCCCAGCTCTCTAGAGAGACTCCTCCTTGGTTTCAATAAGATTTCTCGGCTATCTGGAAATGCACTAGAAGGACTACCTAACATAACCATGCTTGATCTTTGCAATAACTTTCTTGATGACTCAGTACTCAAAGGAAAACCCTTTTCAAACATGAAGAATTTAATGCAGCTAAACTTATGCAACAACAAATTGCAGACTATGCCCCCTGATCTACCATCATCACTTATGTATCTCTCTCTCGAAAATAACTCTATTTCTTATGTTCCAGAAAACTATTTCAACAGACTTCCAAAAATCATTGCTCTAAGAATGTCTCACAATAACCTGCAGAACATTCCACGCAACACTTTTAATCTACCCAACCTTCTAGAACTTAATCTTGGACATAACAAATTGAAACAAGTTTTCTATATTCCAAGAAGTCTGCAGCATTTGTATATCGAAGACAATGACATTGAATGTACGTTGATGGTTGCAATTCTTTAAAAGCAAAAAACATAGTGGATTTTGGCATTGGCTATGGGAGGGGGGTGGGTTTGGTGTATTTTCCCTTCCATCCAGAGTTAGGAACTTCTAGCCAATACAAAGAAAACTATCAGAGGCATCTCTTTTGTTGTGCCCTTGGTTTCAAGGACCTGCCATCTTACAGCTTCTCACTTAAGTCACGTATAAACCAAGCATAGAATCCAGCAGTCATCCAAATGCACGTTGTTCAAGAGGTACTCTGATGTCCTTATTTGCAGAGAGGTGAGCTTGAGCTATTAGTATCCTGAACTAATCAGATAATGTGGAAGACCACCACCCCATTCTCTTCAAGATACAGTGAAAACACATGCTGTTAGTTGAAACCAAACCAGTGAAATTAGAAAGAATTTTATTCTTGCACCTTACCCCTAATTTTCAATTTTTTTTTTTCCTAAAAAGTTAGTACCAGTTTTTCATATAACAAGCTAAAACCTTTTTGAAAATTGCTGTTTAGGCAATTGATCAAAATATACAGAGAAAAGGAATTATGAAAATATTCCATTCACATAAAATAGTAATTACAAATTGCAGCAGTAGTCATATTTATTTTTTCTTTAGACCTCAATTTTATACTTTGCAAACCCCAGGATTTTTATCATTGCCATTTACAAAATCGATTTAAAACACAGTGAAAGATTATGTTGGTGCTGCGCACCACAAAAGTATTTTATGTTTTAAATTTCAAAACATAAATTTCACTTTTGCAATAGGTCTTAAATAGAACCATTTTATGAATTTTAATTAATATTTTTCTCTCTCTTACAGTCATAAATGTTACTTTGATGTGTCCATCTATTGATCCAATGAACACCAACCAATTAACCTATATACGGGTGGACCAAAATAAGCTTACTATTCCAATCAGCACATATGCTTTCTTTTGCTTCCCTAACATTCGAACCATTTATTATGGTGAACAGAATGTTAATGTCAACAAATCAACTCAGCTAAGAATGCCAGTGTTCCGACGATTTTTAACACCAGAAGAATACCATGAAGCAGATGATGACCACGAAATACACGATCATGAAACCGAAGAAGATCATGAAGCGGAAGACAACTATTTTCATCCATACTTTCAGTGAAGTAATCATCATTAACGGGTATAGACAGAAACTTTTACTTAGTTAGGGGGTATTCATATCCACTTCAGAACAGCGGGATAGTTTGGGATATTTAAGATACATCTATAAAGTGGAGACAATTTTAGTGTAGGTAAATGCCCTGTTATTGATGAAAAAAAACCATAATACTAGGAGCAAAGAACACCTCAGCACTAGATAGCAGCCTAATATACAACCTGGGTTGATGATTGACCCATCCTTAGATGAGCAGCCTAAGTTGAAGAAACTTGACCTGAAAAAGCTTTTATGTTCTAAAGTTATCCAACTTGCAAAATTACTAAAATACGAATCAATGTCATGTTCAATAGCAACAAGTGGATACGGCAAAAATCTGTCCAGCTACAAATCCTACTACTGACAGCAGAAGAAAATAGACACACTAGAGAAAATACAGAGGGTGAGATCACAGAGATTCTTTCACAAGGTTCCTCCACAACTTCCAGAAATAAAGATGTTTCTTCTTCCAGTTCCTAATTTGACAGGGGAAAAAACCCCAACAAACTGAGTTTTGAATCTGCCTCATATTATGTTTGCAGTGTCCTGCCAACATGTATTATAAAATGTACTTCTCAGCTTGTACCTCAACTACCACAACTATCACAACTCATTCAAATCAAAGGAGATTTTAGCTTACTAGTAATATAGGTAATGAATGACCACTCAAAGGTCTTAGAATCTAGGGAAAATTATGTACATTAATACAACCGAACCATTAGTATTTACATTTTACCTATGCTTTATCCCATACTATTTTAGAAGGCAAATGAAAATGTAATTTAATCTTTTTATTATAATTGTTCATACCTTAGCACTGGTAAAATCGTAGCGTTTAAATTTTTTTTAAACTATTAATTTAATGTATTCCTCTCCACAGCTCATACCCATTAGCTACATTCTTTAGAGTAGAACAAAAATTGCTTAAAACAATCTAAAGAAAAGTACTATACACTATTCCAGCTATGCAATTTTTTTTGTTATGTCTTATGCCTAGAACAGATGCAAGTATCTACAGGGTAAGGTAATACTAAAGGGCACTAATTGCTTTCATTTTATTTAAATTCTTTATTTAAAGAGTATTAAATAAATATTTTTTATTTTGTTCCTGATAAATCTTTGTTAGCTGTGAGGAAGGATCACAATTTTCAACAAGAAAAACATGTGATTGCAAGAAGTGGAGCCATACATCATACTACCAATTTTATATTATGCTTTAAATGTACGAAAACTAAAAATGTGGGCAAACTTGTATCAGACTTTCTAAAAACTTTCAGCCAGGTTTGGTTGTTTCTCTTGCAATTTCAGTTACTTTTGGAAGTCTATCTTAGTATATTTTGGTTTCTGATACAACAACTAAAGCATTAACAAAATGAAAATACTTACTGACACTTTCTTTTAACAGAAAGAAATTCCTCATAAGCCCATGGTTAAGACCTTTAAGAATATATTCAGTCTTTAAGAACAACTTGTGTAAAAATTAGTGGATACAAAATTTACTATACCATTATCAAGTGTGGGTTTTCAGTCAACTCAAGAAATCGATTTCTCTCCTTTCCCTTTTTTTATCTACTTTCTGAACAGATATAATATTCATGGCAAAACATTTTATGGTTACCCCACACATTTACATGCTGCAGTGTCAACCCCAAGTACTTCTGGATTCATGAAGGAGGAATATATGTATGTGTTCATTACTTTATTTAAACAGTGTTATAAAAAAAAACTTACAGTATATACACATCAATTTATATCTGTAAGTGAATAGAGCACAAAATGCAAATCTAAACTAATACAGGCTTTTTTGAAAGGCTTGCTGAACTTTTAAAAAACTATTCACTTACAATACTTGTACTATATTTGAATAGTGTATCTTATTACAAACTTTCTGCTTTTTAAAAGCATTTCTGAAGCAAAGCTTAGCTTTAAAGTAGAATTAAAGATACTGACTTTGTAGAAACTAGGTATATATACTTCTTAAAGTTTAAATATAAATCAAACTGATAATCATTGAAAACATAGAATTGTATTGCACTTTTCATTCACTAGTATTATCACATCTCGTCTGTGGCAAATACAATGCTATTATTTAAAAAAGATTGTAGGGTTGTCAGGGAACAAAAGACTTGCTAGTCTTATGCCTGTATTAGAGATATATGAAGATACAATAAAGTACAAGATTAACAGGATATCTAGATAAATACAATTTGCTCCGGTAAGGCATAACTATATATGGCATAATAAGAAAAGGATCAGAGAAAGGCAGTAACATCACCAAGAGTAAGGAATGCTTTCTGTAAAAGTAACACTGAATAGCCAGAACTCACCAGTTCAGAAAAGAGATGGCTATGGGGAGATACAGAAGATATCTGCAAAACTGTGAGTTGCATAGACAGCATGGGTCTGGGAATCTTGCTCCAGAGCAAGAGCAAGGAGTCATCAAATGAAGTATGTACCAGGTACGATGCAGACAAATAAAAGTTTGTAAGCAATGAGTAGTCAGCCCATTAAACTGGATGGCTGGGAACACATTGGACACAGCAGCAATTTTGTACATTTCAAGGAAAGATTGGATAAATTATTGTGTTTCTTGAAAGAAAGGTTGTTAAAGAGGCAAAGCACAGCAGGTACAAAAGTGCTGAGCTGGAAATAGCTGAAGAACAGAAGAATATTTGGACATGGGATGAGACAAGAATCATGCATGTTTATCCTGCTCTCAGTCTTCCCAAAGCATTTGCTTATGACCACTGTTGGAGACAGAATATTGTAACACTAACCTTTATTTTGAATTCCACACCCAGATCTATGTTCTCACTATCCTGGACTAAGTTGGCAGTGCTCTCCTCTACTAGTAAATGCTTATTGCCTTAATATAATTGAATTTTAAACTTCGGTTTTTTTAAGCACTATCAACTATGCCTAGATGCCGAGGCATAGTCTAGTCAAATCTGGGAACAGCATGTGCTCCACATTGCAGTGTTCTGTAGCAGAGAGGCTTCCATACTGATCCAGGTACACAAAGTAGCCCAGCTGTGTGCAGAGTTCTATATAAACCAAATTACACTTACATAACCACATAGATCTTGCTATTAAAACATACTTGCTTCATGTTTCTACTGGTATTCATTCTCAGAACATGAAATCAGCTTTTTAAACAGGAAATACATTCATCAAGTGAGAACTACACATGTGTTAAAATGCTTATTTTATCAGTAACAGCAAAACCTAACAAGTATCCAACAGCTTAACTGGTTTTTTCACAGCTGAGTCAGTAAACAAATACTTCCCCCCCCAACAACATGATCCATACCACAACAGGGTATTGTAAAAATCAAAATAAAGAGAAATAACAGTAGTTTAATCTGACTGTTTACATTTCTTTGTTAGGCTTCAAAACAATGAGAATATAATTCACCTTTTACCATTTTCTGTTGTTGTTGGTATATAAGGCTTACTTTGCGAGATACTTACTTCAGTGTGCTGATAATAAAAGTTACTTGGATTAGGAAAGAAGCTCCTCTATAAAAACCAGATGGTATACATTTCAAGTTTCCTGACTTCTTTTAACATATTCACATTCCACTGTAACAATATGAATCAGTTTCCTTCTCTGATTCCCAGCAATAAACACAGGAATTTCCTACCTGAAAAGCACCGAAGGAGAACATACTGGTTTTTTAACAAGAAATCTATACACTGAATGAGATTTCACAATCATTTTTCAATACAACTGCAGGTGTATGAACTTTTCAGGAATAAACCAATTTGTGTATACACTACTGGAATTTATGGAACTAGTTACAGAACTCCACAAATGTACACATTTATCATCTAATGTTTTAAACCATTTTATCCAAAAATTACATTTCTAAGAACCTAATTCATTTTAAAGGAAAATAAATACCTTATTCTCATATTTTATTGCACAAATTCATCATCTACAGAGAAAAAAAAAAAATCAACCTTCCCTATTATAAAGCACAACACAAGGAAAAAGAAGATAAGTATGAAGTGTAGCCATAAACATAGAGATTAAAGTAGATGTATGACTAACATAAGGGACAAATGACAGGCACATAACAGTAATATACATATAAAGCCTTGGTGCCCTAACCCTGGCATCCATGTAGACACAGTAATGACTCTGAAGAAATGACAATATTGTTATAAAGAAATAATGTCAACTCAGGAAAGAATTCTAAGAAATTCTAAAAAATTTGAAGGAGGCTGGCTTTTGATTCAGGATATAACTGATGATATATAGGCAAAGTTCAAAAGAACACAGGTTCTACAGAGAGGTCTGGATAAATAGCTGACAGTACCATTCTTCTAGTTACCATTTGTATTTGTTAACTATAGTTTGATTTCTGTTTACTATTGTGCACGATTTGTAAGATGTGCTTTATTCATTTGTAACACGATGACTGGTACAAGCAGTTTGTTTCTTTTCCAGAAATGCAAGGAATAAAGGTAATGTCTTCAGCTTTAAAAAATTCTGCTTATAAATCAGAAACATATGGAAGGATGTTCATACAACCACTAGGGCATTTTTCAGCTGCGTCTATTTTGCAGCTGGTGGCCCTAACAGTGACCTTAATCTAATTCACTGAGACTAGGAAATAGTTGCAACTTTTCATAAAAATACTGGAGGTGTTTATGCCTAACTATTTCATTTCTGGTACTTTTTTGGTCATTCTGAATCTTTGAGAACATTCTAATTTTTCTCCGTAAGACATAATGACATTATTTATTTTATATTTGATACTAACTCCAAACCCTCCTCCATCCCTCAAGGATGCTGAATTAGAATATACTTTGCTTAATATTACACAATGCCTATACTATATTACCACTTTCAGTCCAATTTCTGTGTATTGCTCAAGAATAAACCAGGAGACTGCTTCCTGCCTTTTACGTACTCTGGCTTTTTGTTCCCAGAATGAATGCAGCCCGAGCATGAGCACAGTCATTAAACTGCCTTAAAAACGACTTTTACATCCCTGAATCAGGATCTCAACAGAAAGCAGAAAGGGATGCAGGAGGTACAGAGAAGTTCCATATCACACAATGCACATGGCACACAATATACATGCAGCAGTCAAAACATGCAGCTGTACCATCAGAGAAAAAAAATAATTTTAGGAGGTAAAAATTAATCAGGCCACAAAACACTCAAGCAGAAAAGGCCTGCATTATAGAAAAATAAAATGATGTAAAGAACAATCCAGAATACTTAAGTTATTGATTTTAGGTTAAAAAAGAAGAAGATAGAAAGATAAACATTGAGTTCAGGATTAACATCACTTCATCTTTGTTCTCTTTAACAATAAATCTATTTCACTACTTGCAGATTATTTTAAACATTTTATCAGGCTGGTTCAATAACCACCTTTTACTCTAAAAACTATTTTAATTACAATTATTCCAATCCAGAGCAGCTGGTAAGCTTTGTAAAGTCTCACTTCACGAAAAGGATATGCTAAGGAATATTGAACATGTTATCTTCCACATGGGAGAAAAAAAAAGATCACATACAAGAGAAAATTCAGGATTGTACCTAGGTCTGTAAACGCCCATAAAGTCTTTATAAGTTTTCCTGATTTCTCCCTATCTCATTCTGTCACTGACATATTTCTACTCAAGAGAAGACACTAACTTTTGAACATTCTGCATAGGTGATTCCCAATGCTCATCAGGCATAAGTAAGCTAAGCAGTAATCCATACTACTTTCTTCCAAGGACACTTAAAAAATAACAAAACCCCCAAACTACACAACCAGCCAACATTGTCCTTTAGAGACAATGATACAAGATGAAAGCCAAGTTTTTTAAGCAGCTGCAAAAATACACTTTCTTTGCCTGAATACAGAACAAACCTGAGTATTTAAAAATAAAATCACAAAAAAAAAACCAACAAAACCAACAAAACCCAAAACAAAACAACCAAACCAACAAAACTCAGCTTTATTTCATAAAGAGTATCTTGATAGCAACCTTACAGCACTCTCCCTAGTGCTGCCTCACAGCCGTATTAACCCATGCACCCCGGAGATAAGTAGTAAGTTTTGTTTGGTATCTTTTTCCCCCATTTCCTTCTTTCCTTTTTTTTTTTTTCCCTAGTGTTCAGCCTCCCATTATATCATCACAAGTCTTCATATAGGCACTTTCAGTCCCTGTTTCCACATAATTCCTGCAGACACCCTGGAAAAGTAACTTCCAGCCAACCAGGAAGGCAAGGCTACCTCCCCTCTGGTTATCTGGCTTTATTTAGGTCAATCAGTTCTTCAGTACCTTGCAGGGGTTCACCTGAACAAGACTTAAGTGCCTCACAGTAAGAATTATCAGCAACCAACCCTCAGTTCCATTATAAAACACATTACAACATCTTAAAGCAATGCTGAAAGTAGTACAGAAATGCTCTCTCCTGTCATTTTTGTACTTAGCTGCTAAGGATTAAGTACAAAGTGCTAAGCACCAACATGGTAAAAAAAGCAACATGCTAGCACCTATGAAAACTGCTTTTTGTCGAAACTCACAGAAAATGAATAAAATTGCCCTCCTATTTAAATAGGTGTCATTTTCTCTGGCAACAAATGATGAGTGAGAACTGCTCATGGCAGCTTTTGCAGTATGCACCTGCATGATTAGCTTTTAAGAAAAAAATGGCATCTTTCTTTGTCTGCCTTTTGTAGTGTTAGTAGAAAGTTGAGAATAGAAATGAACTAGTCATACGAAAACTCTGAGCAGGGCAGAGCATAAGGCCACTTCAAGCCAAGATCAATTTGACCTGGACATCAGCCAGTTCAAATAACATACAAAACCCACCTGTCTGCCTGCAAATCAAAAATCATTTCTCATTTTTTCTAGGATATTTTCAGCTTGATTATTTGCTTTACCTGCTCTTGACATGTAAACAGTGCCAAATACTAGATTCCTTCCCAGATGCTGTATTTAAATCAGCAACATGTATAGGTTGGAGAATTACCTTAATTTTTGCCTTTCCCACCTCTGTTGTCTGTATCCCATCTAACTTTTTTCTCCCCATCCATCCTCTTTCTCTCTCCTATAAGCCTGTTATTCTTCATTGTCTAACCTGATAGAAGGCAACTTTGTGGAACAAATACTACACCTACTCTGTATGCAAACCTTATCCTCTAAAGATAAGTTTTTCTGAAAGCAGAATCCAAAAAAGCAAGTGTCCTTTGTTAGACTGACTTGGATTCCCTCTACTAGAAGTAAAGAGGTGTCACAATTTATACCTTCAGCTACATTCCATATCCTTACAAAACTGTAGTGAAATTAGTAGCATTCAAACCTAAGACAGGATTCCATTTCAACACAATTAGCAAAATAACCATTTTAAATGCCTAACATTTCAGGTTAAAGTATTTTGTGGAGAAATCGGTCAGTGAAAATGAAGTAACATGGGTAAAAAAAGGCACATCTGACAAATCAGAAAGCATAATCACCTCATCATGGCTCTTTTCAAAAACTGGAGCTCAATGAGTTAACAGAGCTTGCTTAGGTTTCAGAAAAGAAAACACTTTCTAAGTATACATATCCTTGTAACTACAGTCCAAACAACAGATACATATACCTCAAACTCTGAAGCACTAACAATGCCTAGAAAGTACTTTCTGCTTGTCAGGGTGACTACTTCCTGACAGCTTCCCTATTGCTGATGTCTATGAACCAAATTTTTTCTTTTCACATTATTTGGATATGGTGGTTATTTCAAGAATAAAGCAGCACTGCTGCTGAAAGAAACAATACTATCCCTTCTTTGTAGCTGCTTGCACTTGTACATCCGCTTCCTTGTGCTGATACGAGCAGCTGTTACATGTTCCAATAAAATCAATTTTTACCTGAAATTATTTGTTGACGCTTTTTCTTCTTCCTGGCAATGGATGACAAGCAGATGAAATACAGGACAAGACTACTTCTTTATTTGGCACTGACAGTTTAAAGTTACAGTAAAGCTATACTGTAAGGTAAACCTTGATGACATCATGCCAAAGTAATTGCTTAATATATCTCTCTTCGAACTTATTTGTAAGCAAGTGTTCATGAATTTCTTATGAATGCTTGGATAATAACAGTGAGTACACACATTACACAGTGGTTTTGTGGTAAGCATATCACTGAAATCTTGTGACCCTGATGAACACAGACTTTTGACAATGTCTTCTGCAGAACCTGTTACTAAAAATCTTCCAGCATTACAGAGCCTCTTCACCTCTTGTATATCAAAGCAAGTAAGAACTTTCTTGCATGAAGACTGCCTAAATTTTTAAGGCCTTATTTATCTAGTTATTTTTGCTCTTTTTAAAAAATTATCACATACATTGCAAAACCTAAGCTATTCCCAAGATATTCCATGGACTGGATTGTAAGATTTCAGAACTTACAAAATAAATCATCATAAGAATATAACAAATACATTTAATAGTTTATATCACGCTTTCAGCTTCAATGCTTAATACTTTTCCCTTAGAACATTTATCCTTTGATTACATCTAAGTATTGGAAAAATGTGGATGCCCCAGAGCCAGACAAAATCTTAACCTGTTTACTTGGCAGTGGGGTGGCAGCTGGAAAGAGACAAGTACAAAGCAGAGCTGCAGTCATGACTTCTGAAACATGCATAAAACCATGAGGGGTGGTAAGATGGTATTGACACTGCAACTTTTTTGTTCCTTCCTCAGCAAACCCACCCCCTCTATAACACACAGTACTTCCCGCTGCAAGTTCCCACGTACTGCAACAGAAACCACCTTAACTCAGCCACTTCAAAACTTCTGTTGTTCCAGCTGAAGAGCAACTAAAGGTGATTCATAGTCCAATTCCATTATTATCAAGCCTCTTCCATTTATATGTTAGTTATATACTTACAGCAAATTCACTGTCCTAGAGCAAACTCCAAGTCCAAACTATAACATCCTTCATTTGCATATGAGCTAAACTAAAAACATTTTTATAAAGTCCTAATGAGTTCAGAAAGGGGTAACTCATAAACTGGCAAAAAGTTTAGAGAGCAAATGGTTGTAGCCACTCTCCAATTTGCAGATTTACTACAGACATCTGGTTTCTAAACAAGGCAGTGCTTACAAGGAAACTTAACCAAATAGGTTCACTGTTTATCCCCAACATTAGCCAACACTGCTATCTAGAAAAAAAAAGTCTGAAAATAAAAGAGAAATGTAAATCTGCATATATTTCCAATGGATTTTACTGCTACATACTTTTAAAGACTCAAAAAGGCTACTTTGTAAATTTTCAAGCTGGTCATCTGGCTCCCATTTGTACTGACTGCCAAAAATACATAATAAGGAAAAGACAGGAGAGGAAGAAATGCATTAGAAATCCAGAAAATTGCTACTTCTAGTTCAGATGAAAATTCTACACCTGGACAGTATTAAATTATCTATAGAACTGACACAGAACTTTACTTAAAGCAAGTATTTATTGGGAAACCAATTTTTCAATAAATTGTCAACAAGGCATTCAATGAAGCATTCAGACATGCATTATTTATCTGAAAAAAATCAACACACACAATGCTAAAAAGTATTTTTTGTTTCCAGCACTCTTCAGACTGAAAAGTTTCCATTTCATACTTAGGTGAAACTTCTCTAAGCATATTCAACATTTTATTATAGTAAAATGTGACTAATACAGTATACATATGTTTTGGCTCTACCTCGCAGAAAGCAGCTGCTTTGTCTCTTAGCTAAACCATTAAACAAAATGGATAACACATGCCTTGTTATAGACCTCTGGTCTGCACAATTAGTATCTGATTAACAGAAAAAGCCTTAGCAGTTTTAAAGAGTATATCGCCACAAAGCATAAGGCTCCCATTTTAACAAGTAATAGCAAAAGTAGGACGAGCTAGACAGGCTTAACATTTACAAAGCTACTCAAAGTACAACCCCTCTGCTCCAGGATATTACCTCTTACCCTAGGACAAAGCATTCTGTACCCCATGGAAAGCACTTTTCAGACTGTCAGATTTTGAAAGAGTACTCATTTCAACAACGTGGATGTAATTCGTAAATTTACTCTTTCATGAATCCACTTTAGATTAACCTATAGATAAGGATATCTGGATTTATGACAAACACAGAAGAACTCTGAATCTGCTAAAATAGTAAGTGAACTTTTTTCCTAAAATTAACCTAAAGTTTAAACAATTACAGTGAACAGGAAAAACATGCTGTCTAAAGATTTATTTTTAGAAGTATTGCATGTGTATTTAAAATGTTTTAAAGATTACATTTGCAGCCTCCTCCCCCTGCCTGAAAAGTATGCAACCTGTAAAATATTCAGGGGGTACCTTCTCCTGTTTACTTTCAAAAGCAAAGACTGAGAGATTATTGTTGTTATAAAGCATTTAGGTTTGAAAAATTATTATTTTGACAACTGAGAAAAATGCATTTGAAGCTCTCTCATTTTAATTAGTTCAGCTACATAGATGCTGAATGTTTCATGAAATGCGTCACAAAATCCTCTTGCTATTAACAAAAAGAACACACTGGGAAACAAGCAAATGCAATTAGGACAGTATTTTCCCCATTAGCTGGAAAATGCTCTTTGTTATTTCCCAGTTTCTTTTCATGCTAAGAACAGTTTTTATACTGCCAGAGTCTAATTGAAGGATATCAAGAGTTAAAAGTTCCATGTTCCTTATGCGTTAGAAACCCCTGCCAACTAGTCCTCTAGGTTTTAAATATTGTTTTGACAGATTGCATTTTCATTTCCAGTCACAAAGAAAGTATTCTGCATAGCCAACGCATGAGCAGATCTTCACCAGCTCAGTGAAAGCCAGATATGTTGTTCTGTGCAAGAATGAAGACTTTGCAGACTGCTTTTTTTTTGTTTGTGTTTGTACCTTTGGTAAATGCAGCACCACCAATACAGCAAGAACCATTCCCGTTTTATGAATATGATACAGATGTTACCATGGGAAGCCTGAGCCAACAAGATTATGAAATTCAATCCAAGGATATAAGAAAGGTATTTCATTTATATTACGAATTTAATGGTTTTAACTGCTAAGCATTATATGAATAAGGTGTTACATGCATGTATGCAAGTTTTATGGAAAAGTCTTACAATAATAGCAAAACACAATGATTTCAGACATCAGGAAAGCAACTCAAATCAAAACCACAAAAATACTACCCTTGCTATAGTTTGAGAAACTCACAAAAGACAGGCTTTCACAAGTAAGACCAAAGTACCATTTTTAACTCTGCTGTAATTACATGCCTACTGTTGTACAAGTTAAGAATGGGATATACTAGTATACTAGCTCTACAACTTCAGTAACGTTGTATTAAGACATGAAGTTTGTTCAAAAACAAGGAGGCTGATTTTATTTATGAATTCTTTTTTAATATCAAAGTAATACTTGAAACAGTACTTTTTATTGGATGTAAACCTGGCAGCATGAACCACAGTTTCTCTGTTGACTTATCAAACTATCAAGTTTTTTGCCTTGTTTTTTCAGAGGTGGGTTGTTTCAGGTTTGGGGTTATTTTGCACCTCAACAGTTTAGCAGTCCTGAACTACTGTGGAACATACAGTCTTTCAGCAGTCACCTATATTTTAACACTTTGAGAGTCTTAAAGGTACTGATAAAGGTTATACCTCATGGCACTCACTAGCACCCCCAAATGGTCCATTACGAAGCTTTTTTTGCTGTGTGCTCCACATACATGCCCATTAATTTAAACACTTCAGCAGAAGACACAAAACCAGAGGAGAGTAAAATCAAGTACAACAGCCTCAGCTGGCAGGGATGGTTAAAAATGTCATACCTCTGTTCAGACTGCTTCTGACAGGACCCAAATGATACACACCCAGAGAATGAGATACAACATTGATCAGGAATTAAAACTAACAATGATTACCCCAAGACTAGTGACAAGGAAAATGCCACATATCTGAACAAAGTGGTAACAGCCAAGTAATAAATTCAAGGAAATTTTCATTAATATTAACTGTACTTGTTACAATAACTTAGTCTGGTAAATAAGAAAAAGGGTAAACAGCAAAAGATAATTAGTATAAGTTAAAAACTGTAGCACATGTATAGAAAAATCTCTTCAGTATATTTATTAAATATTTTTCCCAATTCTATTTAAATTATTGCTTGCCACTGCTAGACTAAAAAAAAGCAGCTACATATTTACATTAAAAAATGCCTAAGGTATTTTAAATGTGGTATCTGCCATAGTGATGAAGTAACATGTTTTCAAAAACCCCTAAGAGACCATTTAAAAGACTAGTAACTAGCAGGGGGCTATCCACTCTCAACTGAGTACATTTTTTAAGAAATACTAAAACCATTAACACTAGTTAGGCACAGCATCAGATGACCCTCATTACTAAACCCATTCTAATAAGAATACGTTACTGTTTCAGTAAAAAGAACAATAATGAGTATACCTACAAGGAAATGGTGCCAACAGATGTGCCACAGACTAATCAAAGTCAGTACTGGCAGTGCTATAAACTAGAGGTCTCCTGAAGGCCAACAGTCCTGCTTAGGGTAATTCTAGGAATGCAGTGGATTATTTCCATCAGGTCAGGTCTCCAATGACATGGTTTCATTGCAAAATAATAAATTAGTTCCTTATGTGCAATAAAGACATCTATACAAGATACAGTATTCCTACTTTAAATCATGGAATGCACAATCAAGTCTTTATTCATTTATTGCACAAAATCTAGTTCCTAGAATATTTCAAGTGTTAACTATAAGTGAAATACATGCCAACAATTTCCTCAGACATGCCCTGTCAGAAATCTATCCTGCATGATGAGTTTAACTCAATACTGTATGTTTGAACACACAGTTAGAAAAAAGATTGTTTGTGAAAACATCAGAAGAAATCTGTTTGTTAGCAATCAACAAAATAACACAACCTTTTGACTACTACTAAGGAAAAGGTCAGCCAACCAAACCGTATTACAGTGATTATTATTTGAAACCACAGCCACCCCTGTCTTGAATAAAATATTAGAAGTTTAAAACACAAAATCTTAATTTCCACTATAGAACCATACAATTAGACACCATCTCAATATCTGGACTAATATATTCCTCTGAATATCGACCATCAGCTTTATAGTCTTTGTGTGTCATAAAGATGAATCTTTGCAGAAGCTTTAAGATTGTCATTTAGATGTAAAACGTTATTGTGATTTTGTATGGGTAATTCATGTCTGTGGAATGAAGTGCAAGTGGCAGGTGGAATTTAAGCATGTAAGCAGGCCAATATTCCATCAGTGCCTTTCCTACATATGCAAGTAATAAATTTGCTGTGATTATAATCCAAACAGTCTTCTGCACTGATATTCCACGGCTTGGAATTTTTATAGCTGACCAGGAAATACTTCTGATAAATTAGTTATTTATACTTGTCCTGGGTTCAGCTGTAACAGTTATTTTTCTCCTTGGTAGCTGGTGCAGAGCTCTGTTTTCAACTTTTGCCTGAGAATAATGCTGATAACATACCGATGTTTTAGTTGTTGCTAAGTAATGTTTACTCTGATCAAGGACTTTCTCAATCTCATGCTCTGCCAGTGAGGAGAGACACAGGAAGCCGGGAGGGAGCAGACACAGGACACCTGACCCAAACTAGCCAAAGGAGTATTCCATGCCACAGCACTTCATGCCCAGTATACAAACTGGGGGAGTTACCCAGAATACCCAGATCACTGCTTGGCTTGGGCTGGGTATCGGGTCAGTGGGTGGTGAGCAATTGCATTGTGCATCACTTTTGTTTATTGTTTTCTTTTCCTTTTCCCCTTTTAGTTTATATTTTCTCCCTTATTTCCCTTATCATTATTATTACTGTTGGTGGTAGTACTAGTAGTTTTGGATGGTACCTTAGTTACTGGACTGTTCTTATCTCAGCCCATGGGATTTACATACTTTTGATACTCCTCCCTATCCCTCCGGGAGCAGGGGGAAAAAAAACGAGGAGTGAGTGGCTGCGTGGTTATGAGTTACCAGCTGGGCTTAAACCACCACAGTACCTTTTCTTTTTTTTTTTTTTTTTTTTTTTGGGTCCGGGTGGAAGGGGGGGAGTCAGGACACCAGTACCTTTTCTTTTTTTTTTTTTCTTTTTTTTTGGGTCAGGGTGGAAGGGGGGCAGTAAGGACAGGAACACAATCTCTTGTTTAATTTTTGTTGACTGCAGAAATTAGTTGTACACTGTATGCTGCAAAGAACTCATATGCACACTACTTCACAGATCACACCTCAAGTAGGATACTGTACTAGAAATCTACACCTGGTACAGATTATGCTATGCTTTTCATAGAACCATATTAAAAATGTCCCTTATGAGCCTAGCAAACTGTAACAATAGAAGTGCATTTGTTCCATTATAAGTCCAGGTACACAGAAGTCTCTGCTGGCACAGACACCTCACTTGAGAACCATATCTTCACATACTTATCAACACAGCTATGCAACTGAACATTTCTGCAGAAACCTCTAAGATTTGCTGCTTGATTGAGCTTAACTGTTCAGCTCACACCCTCAGCTCCTCTACTCTCAACACTGCAAATGCTTTACTCTACACAGACATTTCACACTGCAACTCCTAAACTATTGCCAGCATTCTAACTTGAGTATAAAAGTCTTACAAGAGCAAACCAATATATCCCAAACCGGGGGGGGGGGGGGGGGAAGAAAAAAAAAAGAAAAGCCATAGCCTGGATAAACAGATACAGGAAAGAGCCAAGGGATGGATGATTCACAGGCTAAAAAGGGGTCAAAACGACAGAGGCTGGCCAAGATGCTTGTTTCTCAGGCTTCATGTCAAGTTTGAGGGTTTTATTCTGCAGAATACAAAAAATTCCCACAGTGAAGTATATGTAAGCAGCCAAATACTAAATAAAACATAGTATCAAAAGTAACTTGACAGCATTACTTTCACATGGCTTTTGTAAATGAACTCTGTGTGCTACATAGAATCATAGAATGTTTTGGGCTGGAAAAGACCTTACAATCATCCAGTACCAACCCATCTGCCAGGGGCTGGGATGCCTCACACTAGCCCATGTTGCCCAAGGCTCTGTCCAATCTGGACTTGAACACTGTCAGGGATGAAGCATGCTTGAATGAAGGGGGCAGGGTGTGTGTGGGAAATGGAGAGGGGGAGAATTTAAAAAAGAAAAAGAAAAACCAATCAGGTCACTAGTGAGTACTCAGAGTCTGTAAGAAGCTCTCTTCAGCAGGGGACCATACCCCTGTCATGGCCTGATCCTTACACACATTAAAAGAAAAATATCTTCCACACCCCATAACATGCTTTTCTCCATGTGTTTTCAATAGCCACGCAGACCAGAAGCATACTGTTTTACTCTGTCCTACAAACATTCCCCATCAGAAAAAACAAGCGACGCTACTAGCTAAGAACTGCCACAGTCAACCTAAAAAGCCCTCTTAACTTTAATACATGCAAATCATAGTATCACACACTGGGTGCATACTGTAATTCTAGAAATAGTATGTAATTCTTCAAAATTCTATGGTATTCACTGAAAACATGACTACCATTTCCTGCATCACAAAGGACCCTTTCTGACAGCAGCCCAAGTCTTAAAACAGACTTAAGTGCAGTTAATGGAAATCAATTGCTAAATTTCAGCCAGTACCTGCAAGGAACATGTTTATAAACTAAATTGTCCTGTAGTTTTAAAGGTGTAATAACTATCTCAACAGAGAATTCAGAGTAACTTTAAATGCAAGAAAATGGTATTTTACTGAGATTATTTGGGTAAAACAACAACAAAAAATGTAACATATACACAAGAATCCTATCAGATTTTGCATGTTGTGCACAATCTTCTAACTTCACAACTCTAGATTTTTGTAAGCACCCATGGCTTATATATTCCTTCCCCACAATGTGGTCTATATTTTCTATTTTTATTTTGTGTCTGCTGTTCTTTCCTACAGAACTTTCATTTTCTGAAGAACACTAGCAGCACCACCTTCCCTTGTTGCCGTTCAGAGCGAACAGCTCATGTATAGAAGGGATAATATATCACATTAGTCATCCACCATATAAGTGTAATTTAAAAATTAAATGTCGTAAGGTGGTGTGTCATGGGAAGCTCATTTTTAAAACACATGCTATTTCAGATCCTAGTTTTTTGTTTGCTGTTTGTTTTTTAAAATAACATTTGCTCTCACACAAAGGATGGAACAAATATTTCTCTTGACACTTTTCTAAGACTGCAAGGAGATGACAGCGAAACCAATGTACAACCAACAAAGGATACAAGTAAGTTAATATGAATACTGTAACATTTAAGCTCTCCAAAAGAACATATTTTAATATGAATATAATATATAAAGGATGACATGGAATATAGAATTAATCTTTTAATTTATGAATGTCTTTCATATTTCCTGTGGAAGGTGATCTTATTTCTGATGGAGCAGGCTGAAAAAACGTAAACGATCCTCAAGTAAACTCTGAATACACAAAGCACAGGTTATAAGAATCTCTACAGACTTAGCCCATCATATTTGCTGTAGAGATGTACCCAAGTTCAATAAGCTAGGCAAGACAAGAAAAAAATACACATTCCCATAAATTCCACAGCTTAACCAAGTCACAACGAAATACAACGTGCTTACATTCCTTAAATAGATTTTTTCAAAGAACTAGCTATTCTCTCCACAGTTTACATCTGATACTCAGGCAGGTCAATGGTCAAAATACATTCTCACTAGCTTAGGTCTCCTACAGGCTCTAAGGTATATTCTCCAGATTTCCCCTAACAAGCCACAACGAACATGAAATGAACAAAGTTTTTGTCTGCCAAATAGAGCACCGAGACACATATTCTGGTGTGTCTGCGATCTAAATTTCCAAAACCAACTGACGATTCAGCAAGACCACCAGAGTGTCAATCTCCACCAAAAGCAGTTTTAATCAAGGTTAGTTATTGCCAAATAGCATCTGTCAAAAAGCCCTTGTCAAAAGCAGAACAAACCTGTAAGAAGAACAAAGCTTCTAATCACAGACAAGCTTAAAGGCTATTGCCTTTGAAAGAGTGACAACATTGTTCCACAATCGTTTTTCATGTTCTACAGTCCACCATGCCAAACAAGACACTAAATCAAAAAAGGCAAATGGGGCAGAACTCTGAAGTCTAACAAATGGTAATAGTCACAAAACTAAAGCTCAACATCTCAATTCTTCTCTGCAGTACCTCTGTAAGAAAAAATACTACACGTACCGGGTTGGCTTCCCAGCACTGACTGGCTTTTTCTGTAACTCTTCACTGGTGGAGGTAGATCCTATTTTGCTAGTAGTGATAACAAACTACCCAGCATTATGACACTACTTTCTGTACTAGAGAGAGTACTGTACTTCCATTTGGAAGCTAACCAAAACTCTCTCTATAGGGAAAACACAGGAGATCAGATAACAGTGGTGACAAAACAGGATTCAAATCCATATTCATTATAAGTGTTTGAATATTGCTGTCATACTTGATTTTAAAAGCAAAGCAGAAATGACTAATGCTCTACTAATGTCTATGAGGAACACAACAAGTCAAAATGGGCTTAAACAGTATTTTAAAAGATACAGAGTTTCAATAATTAAAATAACAGCTATAAAAACAGTTTTTAAAACTCAGTAAAAAATTGGAATAGATCACCTACAGTAATTTTATAATCATCATTGCTGGAGTTTTATAAAAAGAATTAGACAAAACAGTAGCTAGGAGTACCACAGAATACAGGTGACCCTGACAGAAACGTCTCAGTGCAATTACAAGATCAAATGTGAGCACTGCTACTTTCCCCTGCATTGATTCCTCAAAAGAATGGTTCTATAGCTGGAATCTTAAAAAATACTAGGGAAAGTTCTATTTTTAATATTAAAGCTTAAAGCTTTAGTTAGTTAAATAACTTTTAACTGTCTACTCACAATAATCTGGTTTCAGATTTACCTACTTGTCTGCTCTGTGTGTGTCTAAGTGGATCAGTGTACTGTGAGGAAATAGACATTGAAGCTGTACCCCCACTGCCAAAGGAGACAGCGTATCTTTATGCACGATTTAACAAAATAAAAAGGATAGCCGTCTCAGATTTTGCTGACATTAGTAAGTAATGTTCCAGTTTTAATTTCTGTTTATTTGAAGTTGTCGTCCCTTAATACTATGCCAAGTTAACAAAATAAGATGTACTTTATACCTTAGTAGATTTCATTATGTGTATTACTTATTTTATTCAACACTTGTATTAGAACAGGAACTGTGAAGGCTATGCAGAAACCCATACTGGCCCATGTATACATCTTAATATTCCCACATAATCCCATGCAAGAGAAAGAGCAGATTGCTAAAAATGAAACTGAACTCTGCATCTCTGCCAGTCTTAAATGACTAGGTACTATTTTTCCTTCAAATGCTCTGGGGACATTTCTCCCAGCTATCTCGCAGTACAACACAACAAACTATGAATAACCGCAATAATACTGTTAATAAAAAAAATAAAAAAGGAAGGATCCAGAGTATTTTCCTTTTTTATTATTTTTTTAAGACCATGAGGAAATCCAAAGGTGGGTTTCATCCATATTTTGACAGTATTTACACTTGTAGATCACAATTAGGATGACTCAATCAACAGTGTAACACTGAATGTATACAACCATACACGTTTCACATGCCATGTAGTTATACAAATTCAATATTTAGATTTTTGTTTCTTTTGTGTAAAGCTACCTTGAGAAGAATTGATTTTAGTGGAAACAGGATAGAAGAAATAGAAGATGGAGCCTTTTCAAAGCTTCTGTTACTAGAAGAACTTTCTCTTGCTGAAAATCGACTTCTAAAACTTCCTGTTCTACCTCCCAAACTAACAACATTTAATGCAAACCAAAACAGAATCAAGAGCAGAGGAATCAAAGCAAATGCTTTCAAGGTAAGTAAGAGACAATAATTTAGGTAACCAAAGCAAAGAAAATTAGTAACCAGACTATGCAGTATAGCACCAAATGAAATTTTCTGTATTTTTGTAACATAAGAAAAAAACTACAATGAAGAAGCTTTCCAGTTTTTATTGTTTTTAAGGCACTCTGGAATAGTCCTTTGTGCACACACACTCTCATGTCCTTCATATACAAAAATTTTCTATTAAATACATTTCTTTCTCTCATACATGCAAAGAAAAACTCAATTCAAAAATTGATGGCTCAAACACCATAGCAAATAAGCTGACAGTGAAATTTCAAAATTTCCAGAACACAGAAGGCCTGCTCTATGAGTTTCTTGATACAATAGAATTCAGCGTTTACAGCAAAAGAGGTTTCATGTTAGACCACTTCACAGGCTAGGTAATCTGAAAAATTACTGATGTCTTGTAAGAGGCAAGTTACTTAACCTCAAATAAGTAATATTAGCATCAATAATCTCTCTTTCTTCCTATTAGAAGCTGACAAACTTGGCCTACCTCTACTTAGGACATAACGCACTGGAATCTGTTCCCCTTAACTTGCCGGAAAGTCTGCGTATTCTTCACCTTCAGGTATTTTTAAAGTATTTCTTTAACATGCTATTAAAAAAAGCCTCATTAGTTACATACGTCAAGCCAAACCCGCTGCCTTTTAAAAAGGGTTCACTCTGCAGTTGTGCTACAGCTAACACTCCTCCAAAAAAAACACTTTACCTCTCATCTGTATTGCCACAATCATACAAAAGTTCGCAAGTTTTTTTAGCTAATTACCATGCAAGAATTTCTCCTTCATTTCTGTACATCAACGATAGGAAATTGCAAAAATAAGCAACGATCTTTTATCAGTAACACATTTCAAACATCAATAACAACCTCAAATTGCTTATCAGCTCATTGATTGAAGAAATTCAATGCCTACATGTCTAAAGTATCCACAAATCAATTCCAATGACAATAAAATCAGAGGGTAAGAGAGAGAAAATTAAGGTTTGAAAATTCTTCAACATCTATGGGGGGTGTATGAAAATGTGTGTTTGTTTATAAAAACTTGGTTGTTTTGTGGTTTTTTTTTGCAGTACAACAATATTACCACTATCACCGATGACACGTTCTGCAAATCTAATAACACACGTTACATCCGCACACGTATGGATGAGATAAGGATGGAAGGCAATCCAATCCTCTTGGCAAAGCATGTTAATGCATTTTCCTGCTTGAGAACACTGCCTGTAGGAACATACTACTAGCCACTACTTACATGACTGTACATGTCAAAACTTAAACATGGTAACAAAAGATCATTCTTTTTCCTCTCTTTACATGCTTATACCCTCTTCCTTACTAATGCCATTTTCCCAAAACCTTTTACTATCTTGAAATGTGGTTCTCCTCTTACAGAACTATTTCAAAAATCACTTTATTTTGTAGTTACAATGTCACCCATGCTTTCAGAATCTCTTCTATTAAAAATACATACATGCACACACATATCTTCTCAACTTTCATTTCACCACATATTCTTTATGTGTAGGTAGAATTCACACAAGTAATTGGTTGGTCACATTCTCTACCAGTACTCGGAACAATTACTAGCTTTCATTTGATTTTCAGATGAATGCAAAACACTCTGAGCAAGCTACAGAGGAAATCACAACTTAATTCCAATCCCACATTTTTTAATTTGAAATGAAACTTTTCAGTTGACCTTCAAAAGTGTATTGGATCAAGTTGCAGACTAAAGAAAGTTATGTTTAGAAATAGAACTTCTCAAAGCTTAACATCATTTAAACTTCCTTAAAAACTTGGTTTGTGGAAAATTAAAGTAATTCCTATTTAGGCTTAGTGTACCAAGCAACATAGCAAGTGGAACTTCTCAAAGATGGGTTAAATGCCTTCTATTTTGCTTTCAAAACAACCTGAGAGTGTGTATATACACATTATATTTTTACACAAGGTATTTTTAATTGAAATATATAATTTTTGCTCATCTGTACTCACAAAAGTTATTTTTGGAACACTAGCTTCTCATTTTAATACAATGGTCAAAGCACAGCATAGTATGACTCCAAGTATCTTTCTTATTAACAGATGATGCAGACCAAGCTTTGTTCTCCTGCTTTTCCTTGACAAGAAAATGTGACAATAAACAGCAAAGCTGAATTCATGTTCAATACTACTTGTATATAAGGAAAATCTCAGATAGACATCAGTGCAAAGAAGAAACAGAACTACCCTTGTATAACTATATGTTTGCTCGTTAGGGGGGAAAAAAAGAAAAAACAAATCAGATCTTTAAATTCAAAAGTTGTTTCTATTGTTAATCTAAAAATAACGTTAACTTAAAGTATCATTTCACTCTAAACCACACAATGTATTAAAAACGTAAACCAATGTGTGCAGGCCTCAACTGCCAGTTCACCTAAAACAGGACATACTTGATAGAGGATACAATGTTTCTAATTACACAACTACACATTTCTGGCATTCATTTTCAGCTTCTCCCCTCAAATACCTACCACACATGTAAACTCTCCAGATAAACAAAAGACAAAAATGTGCTACTTATTACCACATCAACTTTGTACTAATTTTGAAGCTAATATAGATTCCTAATTTGTAGAAATAGTTAAGCATCAAATGCATGATGATATACAGCTACATCTAGAATAATGATTTCACAAGATATTTTTTACTAGTTACGTTTATCTTGCTTAGCTAGCCCATGATTTGTTAGTGCTTGTGCTGTGGGGAATTAAGTGTACACTGAACTGAATACTGAACATACTGATACTCTGCCACTACAAGTGTTGAGACCTAAGTGACTTTCAGTCAGTTTTTTAGTAAGTATGTCAAGCATCAGCTGTGGGCTCATCTTTCTGGTAAGGAGAATGCGATTATGAAATGTGAGACAAAAATATTTTTGCCCTGAACCCATTACCCAAGAAGGCCAAAGCAATGCAATATTTTCCATTTTAAGTTATTTGGTATAATAAGAAAGAAATTCCATTGTCTTAATATAACTGAGAACACAACCGAGTCCAACAGTGAAAATAATACTTGGTTTTCAATTTCCTATATCAGAAAAATTTGCTGTTTCCAGGTTTTTAACAAAAGGTAAAAAAAAAAATAAAAAAAAATAAAAAAAATCACCCCAAAGCATAATTTATACTAGGAAAAAAGCAAGCCAGCAATTCTCTCATCCCTCTTTTGATAAATGACTAAGATAGGCAAAACTCAGCTAGAAGTTTAATACATAACCAATGGCATCTGACCTTATTCTCATCACAGATCTTATTTACTAAATAAAGCTCTTTCCGACATTATTAGGATCAGTAAATATCATCAACTCTTTCTATGAAAACAATTCTATGTGTATACACAAATATAGGCACATTTATGCAATATATACACATGTAAACATTCTAAGACCTAATCACTACTACATTATTAATTTTGCATTAAAATGTTCTATATATTTTTGAAAAATTACTAAGTATCAACAATAACACTAATGAAAGCTCTTAATATTTTGTGAGCAAACCAAAGCAGACAACTGCTATGCCTCATGCAGGCAATAACTTATCTTCTATGTTTTAATTTACTTTCCCTATTCATAGCAAGTTAATTCAAATCATTAAGTGAGAAGGGCGTCAGTATGCAGGAGTTTTTACCTATTTGTGTGACTAGTACTAATATCAAGCTGAATGTACACCATTCTGGTTTTTTCCTGTCACTCATTCGTGTTCTGTATTTCCAATAAAACTTGAATTTTTTTTCTTGTTTATCAATATCAGCTTCAATAACCTGCTCTTCCAGCAATGCCAACATGCTTCAGTTGTTCACCCTCATAGCAGACTTAGAGCATATTCAGATCAGAAAATTATTCACAGACATAAATCCATTTTGCAGACACAGTATTTACTGTGGCAATACAGTAAGACCTGCCATATAAGTAATGCCATACAAAACACTTGTGGGATGTGTCACTTATCCCTTCAAAAAATCTATTTAAAGCACTACCTTGTAGATTTCCCCAGTAGAATAGAGGAGCAGCAGCAGAGGTTAGTTAGTAACTGTATGATCAATCATTGTGTGTGCGAAGCATTCAAGTTGTACAATAACCTATTTCAGTAAAAAAAACACAATTGCTGAAGCACAATGTCAGGGAGCATATCATGCAGAGCACAAAATGCTTACAGCTGAACATTACCATCACTCTTGATAACTGGGAAGACTCTCACTACAAATCTGCTGTTTGTGACAGTCAACTTTTTAGAAATACAGTGCTATCCAACTTTGCTTGAAACTTGCAATTGTCATTCATTTCAAACATTCATTATTATTTGAAGTATTCAATCACTTCTACATTATTCCTTTCTTAAGTACCAAACTAAAAGAAACAAATAATCTACCTTTCCTGGTTTTACACTACACTGTAACTAACAGATTCCAATAGAATACTATTAGAAGCACTCTCTATTCCTACTTAACAGTCTGGATAATCTTTTAAATAACAAATTGATGAAAACATATAAACCCCAAATCCCACCCCCAAATAATCTCTCTAATACTGTGCACAGTTACCTGCCTCTAGGTCTAGCAAACATGTAGAAAAAAAAAAAAAAAAAAGAAAACAAACCCAAGATTACAGACACATTATTTAATGTTGTTCGAGTATGAGTATTTACTAGTGTAAGCCTCTTCAGTTGTTTTTTTATATATGTTAAAAGCATATTTCTAGTTGCTTTCACACAAATTACTACAGAACATTAGGTTACAAATACACATTCTCCTTAGCAATCTGGTATTTGAATTGTCAGATTCAATCTCTAAACCCTTTATTTCTAAATGAAATCATTTCTAATGACAGCAGAAATAAGAAGGCCTAAAGACTCTTCATAAGCACAAAGTCAATCATACTTGATAAATATTATCCCAAATTGGTTTGCCTTTTTCAACAGCATCTTTGTCCACAGAAAGAAAAATACCTTTAGAAAGAATATTTGTAATACTGACAAACTTGTAAGACATGTCTTCACGAATTTATCTTCACACATCTTCTAGCAATGAATATATCCCCACATTGTTTTAAATTGTGTGTATCTTAAGCAGTTTTTAAAAGTGTTTGTTCAGACATGGAATATCAACAATCTCCAGACCTCTCTCCTTTATTTTTATTTTTGTACTAAATTTTCAAAAGAAACCAGTTCACTGAATCATTGTCCCAGAAACCACAGTGACTGCTGTCATGAAGTTGATCCAAGCATCAGAAAGTATCAAGTTGGGGAAAAAAACAAACAAAAACCAACCACCATAAAGCCCTTGGTGCTCAACCTTCTCTATGGAGGGATTAAAGAAAAGTCCTTGTAAAAAAACCAGCAGGATTAGACATCGGTTTGTTACTCAGCTGAGGACAGAATTCTTTTTTTTTTTCTTTTTCTTTTGTTAGAAATCATTTAATGTAGCACAGAACTCAGAAAGGCCTCAAAGATTCAAAAAAATAGGAAACAAAGCAGTTCCTACTTCCTACTACAGCTGAAAAGTAAAGAGGGTGCTGAGTTTAATAACAGTAAATAAAACTGAATTAAAAAAACACACACAATTAAGCACTAAACATCCTCCTCTAACATTAAGCATCATATAAGACGTTCTGTGTCTGCCAGACTGCAGTATTTTTACTCTAAGGGTTTGTTGTTTACCTTAAAATTGGTACAAAGACAAAACAAACAAGCCAAATAATGGCAATTTAAAACTAAGTTCAAATACTATGTTCCAGTTAAAAGTGAGGAACAGTTTATTTCACATTCAAGTAAAACACTTTGCCCGAACACATGCTGCCACATTTTCAAGAGACAGATCCAGTCCTTCAGAACATGTCAGTGCCAAAGACTACATATGTTATTTTTTTTTTCATTTCCTCTTTTGCCTTTATTTTGGTCAAAATAAAACATAATACCAATGAAAACCTGTCTTACTCCCCAACATAAAGGCACAGATATTTTTATTTTCCCCATGTATGAGGAACATGACAGCATGGTAAAAAAATTCAAGACACCGAGTAAGGGCTAATACTCTTCTCTAATATACTCTTCTCCACAACATACAAAATTAAGATTCCCATACTCTGCCAAAGAGCACTAATTTCACCTCCATTGCTCTGTTTTAACGAACTAGTTAAAGAACTAAATACAGTACCAATACATAAAAGCTTGATAGACACTACCTTGAAATGTAGGAAGGTGCATCTACGATGCTCATACCACTCAGCATAAGACGAAAGGCTTCTGAAAAATGTTAAAAGACTTCCACGTTCTTCAGCACTAAAGAAGAAAAATACATTGTTTAACCCAAACAGTATTAGTCCGATGTACCAATTCTACAGCTTAAAATTCACTTCTTCCTTACAGAAATTGTGATCAGTATTGTTCAAATTTGAAGCCAGAGATAAAGACCCCTGTCTCCCCCTGCCCCCCAAAAAATTATCGCAACAGGAAAAAAAGCTGTAGTGTAGACACTGAACATACTGAAGAATTCATTTACAAAACCGTATTTTCAACTCCTCAGAAAGGTAAGCAGTAATCAAGTTAGTCTTCAATGCAAAATGTGATAAACTGACAAAATAGTCGCCTGTAAAATCTGAGTTTGACTTTATGCTTGTTCATGTCATACTCTTATCTACCAAATAACTTTCAAGATGTTGCATAGTAAAACAACTTGAACCTACAACTGGGAAGATCTTTGTCCTATTCAACTAAATCTTTACATGACATGTTATCTGCCTCTGCTCACATGACATTCAGCTTTTCAAGATGAACCTTGAAACCAGTAAGCAAGATCTGTTCATTAGACCATGTGTGACAGCAACCATTAAGACCATATTAACAGATTCTGAGCTCTAATCAGAAGAGGAAAGAGACAGTAATAGCTGGGAGGAGGCTGGTTTGTGCCAAGGGGGGGAAGAAGAGTTTGTCTGGGAGGGGTTTCCTTTTTAAGAAATGCACAACAGAAAAAAATATTTTGTTTTCAAATTTCTAGTAATATAATAATCAGGACAGAGAAAGTAAAGGAGACACCTTAAGATGACACAAACTGCCAAATAGCCAACGATCCACTCAGTGTGGTCAGGAGGAGTGAGGAAAACTGCTCATAAAGGGTGTGCAGTTTTTACAAAAGAAATATGTCAAGAATGGAAAGAACGAAAATGCCACAAAAACTAAGTATCAATACCTGAAGCAACATGATTCTTTAATCATAAGGGTGACCAGCCTCATGTCATTGTTGATATAAAGCCACAGTCAAAGGAAAAAGACTATTAGCCATTGTGAAAACATACCTGGCAAGCACCACTTTGAAAATACAAAGATTCATTTCAGTTACTAATACAGGATTTCACAAGCTTACAAAACCTGACTGAGGAAGATGCCAGACTAACATTTGAGAACATTTCAGAGTTACAAACGATCGAAACTCTACATGTAAATTTGACTTTTAACATCCTTTCTGTTCAACATTAGCTATTCTTCTTGGATCTTCAGAACAACTGAGAGGGGAAGATGGAGGCCACTAACAGAATGGTTGCAACAGTGTATTACCAAGTCATTTCAGCCATTCAAGAGAGAAGTGTGCCTAGGACCCAGCTGTATTTAACGTACAGGAATGGCAATGCTCAACATATTACACAAACATAAATGGGAAAAAATACATCAAGTTCATTCAGATGTTGAAAATGTAAAGGAAAAGCCAAACAAGTTTTATCCTAGCCTGGAAAGAACAGTATCATTAGAGGAAGTTATCACAGTAGTCACAGTTGCCAACAAAATCAGGCAAAGGTGAAAAAACTGTTGGCAGCACAGGCAAAATTGAGCCCCTGGAAGGACGCAGACACGTACTGATTTACAATAGCCAAGTAGCTCTATGTTCTGGAAAGCTTTTTATAACCATAACTCATAACTGTACATATAGAAATCTACACATACTATAGTAAAAATCAAGACTTAGTAATGGCTGCTCACATCTCACTATCTAGTGAACATGATTCTATACATACTGTGTATACTTTTTAAATCTACATACCTAGAAGAGTGCAACACAATTGTTACAAAACTACATACTTAAAATTCTTTTCTTAAAATTTGGCATGAGTATCCATTTTTATGCAATTTAAAAGACTATCACAAACCTTGTGACCTTGTTTTTAGCATTATACCTTTAGTTTGGTTTAATTACTTCTTTCCTCTCAGATTCATCTCTAGGCAATATAGCAGATGAAAATTTTCAAAGTTAAATCACCAAGCAGAACAACACAATTTTGGTGAACAAGTTCAAAGAACCAGTTCCAAATGTAAAAGTTAGACTTCCAATTATATCTGAGTACATACTTCTGTCATGTACAGATATAGTGTTGGCTAAATCCAAAACCAGAACACTGGATTCAGTGTTTAGAAAACAGGAAAACCTGTGCTGGCATGAACAGACATATGCATTAGACATGCTTTTATGTATTTGCAAGCAAAAGGCTGCATAAGAGCACCATTTCAGTTAAATGTCTCACAGCACTTAAAGTTCCCATAAACAATAATTCCTAATAAGACTAAGTTAGCCTAATTCCTAATGCTGAAGCCAACTACAACAAACACTAAAATGCTAAGAGAACTTGGTATAAAATAACAAGGTACTAATAGAGTGCATGTTAAAAACTTAAGCCTCTTTTTTGTTTTGGAAAGAATTTAGCATTACAAAATGTCATTGGACAAATAAAAAAAAAAAAAAAAGAAATCCACTGGGAGCCAAAACCGCCCATCTCCAAAGCCAACATCCATGTAACAAAGAGGTTATCCAAAACCAGCAAAAAACACACTCAGGCAGAGAGTAACTCTGTGTCAGGTTAAAATCACATGACCTTCATCCCGACACTATTTCGTTTTTCAAAATAATATCACCAAAACTATATAAGAAACTTAACTGTAGTAAAAGTATTTAAGACTCCTTTAATTATTTTGTGAGAGGAAATATATTTTAACTCAGTGCAGTATGCAAGACTTCTTGCATTAACATATAAAACCAATGAATGACTTACAGCTGTGGGAAGAATTCATGTTTCCCCTCATTTCCAAGATACCTTGCCCATGCAGTGTTTAATATATATTAAATGCAGACCTGTCCTAAATCCTTCACTCTGACTTACAAATTCTAACTAGTTAGTAAAAAGTAGGAAATCATCTGAAAACTTCTATTTGACTAAGTAATCCACGCAGCAGTGAACTAACCCTACAATTAATGGGATATCAAGTGAAAAATGAAAGAAAAAAAAAAAAAAAAAAGAAAAAAAGAAATTACACACATTCAATTTGACCGAGACTTTCACAGGTATTGTGGTCCTCAACACTTACGAAGTGTAATAAAAGTGATAACTGGCACAAACGGGAGACAAGTAAAATCCCAAAATAGAAGACTAAACAATGTGACTCCATTTGCATACATATTTTATTGTTACAACATATTTAAGGAATAGTGCATCTTTTAAAAATGTATTATATATTGCAGCAGTACCTGATTGAAAATAGCCTGCTGAATTTTGCTTCTTTTAAAAAGATGTTGCTGAAGTGTTCTAGCATTCCTCTGTTTTCTTCCAAAGCATTATGGGCTTGGAAATCACAACTGAATGCCAAGTTTTTAAGTCTGGTGCTCTTAAAGACCCTTCTTCTGTCATGCATTATGAAAAACTTATTAAAAAAAAAATAATTAAAAAACTGAGGAGAGAAAAAATCCAGGCCAGCACAGAAAATAGAACAGAGCTAGACAATGATTTGGCAAGATTAGGCCAAGGAGGCAAAGGAAGGAAAAGGAGACCGGTAGGGAGGCTGAAAAGAATAAACGATACAGCAAGAATGGAGTGAAAGGGAAGGAATAGGTAGTAATCAAGATTCCAAGAGTAGCTGATGCACTGAAGAATAAAGAGCAATTTGGAAAAAGCCTGAAACTGGACATGGAAAGAGGGGATTAGGGCTTAAAGAAAATAAAACTAGTTTAATAAGGGGATTGGGAAAACAAGCCATAAAGGGAGATCACACAATCAGATTTAGTCAATCTAACAGAGGGTTGCTGTCAGACATAGTGAACATCAGTCCCACTCTGGTTACATATCTACTGCCCGAGATCAGCAACAAACATTGTTTGTGGGACAAGACAAAGAGAATAAAAATAAATTTCAAGGGGTTGGGGAAGGGCAAGGTGGCCAAGGCTGTTAGATATTTAGTGACATAGTCAGGGGCATCCCACTAACACAAGGTCAGCAGATGGTACATGCAAACAGAGCTAAGGAGAAAGAACGAACTGCTTGTTTTATTGACAGCAAAGCCTTAATTCATCTTACCTCACTCATGAAAACTTATGTTTACTCATTAATACTGGCATAACATGGAAAAGGACCAGGGTAGTGAAGAGACAGAGACAAGGCAGCAGTGCTTAAGCCAGGATGAAATAAAGTCTGCCACTACTTCAACACATTCCTTTCCAGTAAGACTATTAAGTTCCAAGACGCTTCTGCTGTCAGAAAATGCTCATAAAAATACCCAAAAAAACCAAAACAAAACAAAAAAACCCAAACAAACCAACAACAAACAAGGTAATTTCCTCTTCTAAACCCTACTTCTTGAGAGCAGTCAACTACTATTCTCAGTTATACCACTAGCTTTAGTGTATTTGTATGGAAATTCCAAAGCCTCAGGTTTCAGAGTACAGGCTAGTGAAGCCTGAGCTAACTGAACAGATCTTTCTTTTCACCCATTCGTTTGCCTTCCTTCTCCCTCCCAAAGTCTAATTAAATAATATAAAACTACAGAAATCACTTAGAGAATAGGATTAAGTAAACTACCCAATAATAATTAGAAAGAAAAGATCTGTTCTCAGAGAGATCTGCTAGCAGATTTCAAAGTGGAATAATGGAGACAAATTGATCATTATTCATCCTGTGTAACAACCTCCAGAAAACAATCAAGCAGCAGCATTCGGTCATATGCTCAAGTTTTAGTATGCACATTTTCTTAAGCCATTGCACAAATACACTACTCTAGGTTTTTAAACTATATTTTACTATATTTAAAATATCAGTGAAACAAATCCTGATGAAAAGAAATTGAATGGTGAGCAGACGATTAGAAACAGGCAACTACTGGAAAGTGGTTCTGGGGACACACTTTTAGCCATTAGTCACCCACATCTACAACTCGCATACACATCTGAGCAGCAATTAACATGTTGATTTTATAAATTAAAATATGATAGCTGAGATTATCTTATTCTTTCTTTAAACCAAACAAAATCAAACAGCTAAAACACATGATAATCCTAAAACTCTTTCCGTTTAACATGCATTTGTAATGCTCCTTTCCAGCCTTAAAAATTTCATCTTCTCTCCAGAAGGATACAGACAAGGAGTAAGAAGAGTTTAGGTTGGGCTAACAGAACATTACCAAACACAGAAACTGGCTGACAGCAATTTACATGACAACTCAATATTGCCTTTAGTTATCAGATATCCCATACAATAACTTTACTTCAACAAAAACCTCTGCCTTACCTTGACACAAATTTGGACAAATCTGAATCTCCTCCAGGCTCCATTATAATGCTGAGATCCGTAATAACAGCAGACACATTTGCTTTGCTCTAGATCAGATAAGTAACAACACAGTATGTTAGAAATTTCTCTAACATGGAGAAATAGATGTATCTATTTGTATATAAAATAAGCAAAAATATATGCAAATGCCAAGTAACACAATTCTTAAAATGGCATTTTTTAAACTACAGCTTATATGTGTGGACAATTGCTTTCATTTCAACAGCATCAATATTATCCATACAACAAGGCTTTGGAACAATAGCTGAACTTGTCAGCTATTGAGAAAATATAAAGAAGTCTTCCTTTATATCTGTGTATAAAAGAGGTCCATCTACTTCCTTTCATATCACTTCTTTAAGATTCCTTTAATTTTCCAGAAAAATCCCTAGCTGTCACATATATCAGAAAATTCAAATATAAGGTTTCATCTGAAAACCACAATAATGCTATCCTAAGTTTTAAAAAATTAAAATTAAAAAAAATCCTGTTTTCCTTTTTTTTTCCATTTTAAAGCCTATAGTTTTGCCCCAAATTCCATACATTTTTACAGTAATAACTGTCACTGGGGGATATGTGCGTGATAGTAAAAATAAAGTGTTTCTAGATATCTAACAGCCTCCTAAAATTACAAAAAAACGCCAAAAAAAAAACACCCCACCAAGTTCATATAGTAGAAATGAAGCCACAAAGAATTTATTTTTTTTTTTTTTTTAACACATTCTTGAACACACCAGAGTAACAGGTTAGATAACAGTGAATGAAAAAGCTTAAAATCATGGCTTGAAGACTATAGCAAATGCTTCACTTTCTACTGGAGACATTGTACTTGATTTTTCTTATACCCGGTCACAACAAGCAAATGGGAATGGCAACGGAAACTAAATAGACAAGCTGGATATGCAAACATATACAGCAATCCCTACTACCGGTTGGACAGGTATGCTGCTAACACTGTCATCACTAAAAATGGAAAAAGCAAACCAAAACACTACAAAGTTTAGTGGATTGAGTAAATAATATCAGAAAAAAAAAAAAATCATTCTAAATTTAGAGCAAAAAGTTCATCACATGCATGGAGTTGTAGAGAAGTTGCTGGTAGTCCACAGGCTAACATCCTACCTTCTGAATAAACTTGGCTTTTCTAAGATTTTTGTAAATCTTCAAATTAGAAGATTCAAAAGGAAAGCTCTTGAGCAGGAAGCAACTCGAACAATTGCTTTCTCAAGAGGTTTAGACGTGTTTTGGCAGATTTTCAAACTAATTGTATACGTCCTCTCCTAATACCTAAGGACAGGTAGAGAGGAAAATAAATAAAACAGTGCTTTTGCATTTGCCTGTTTTCCTCACTCACATTTTGATCTTTGTAAACATTCACCTATGCACAATGGTGAGCAGATAGGAGCTTGTTAGCTTGCACTCTAAGCTGGCAAAACACTAGTCAGCTTGGGAACATGAACTATGCATTAATCAGACTGTGCCAAAACTGTATATCTCAGTTGTTTTTTTAAGATGTCAGGCAGTCAGTGACCAATACTACAGTAATACAGACACAACCTCAAGCATTTAAAGCTAGTCAGAGTGAAATCAGATCTGCCCACCATTCTTTGTACAACCGTATCCTGGAATACAGCTTTTAAGGTGAATGACATGTAAGAATTTAAGATCAAATTAGAGAATTATCCTTCCTCTTCTGCTGCATACTAATGTATTTGCTACCTACAAAGCATTCCCAAAAAAAAAAAAAAAAAAAAAAAAAAAAGCTGCAACCGTACTAGCTTGCCCACACTGATCTCAGTACAGGTTGTTTTGAATACAACCCCTTATGCCATATCTTAGAAAACACATTTCTCCATTTTTATACACAAGAAGCCAGAGGCATAAAAAAGTTAAAGATAATTTTCAGGTCTTAGTCTGGCCTGAAGTCACAACTTTCCTGAGAGCTATGGAGGCAGACTCCTGCATCCACAGACAACCTACTGACCTGAATTGTTTTTTCTAAATATACACACTTGGTATTCTATATGCCTCTTACTCCAGCATATTTCATCCGTGCTGAAATACTACAAGTTCCAGGCATTACTTGGACAAGTGCTGCCATCAAATGGTGTAATAGATTTAAGCAGCATCAATCAATGTAGCTATGAATATACATCCAGTAAATTTACATCATCTCAGCTAGATTGACACTAAAAGATGTCATCATTCCACAGGAGCATACAAGTGAGACATTAATATTAATCTAAGCAAGTTAGCGTGATTGATGTGAGCTATTTCCATGCTCAAACCTAACTGCAGTTTTATACAAGAACATGGTAAAATAGTACCACTGGGGCCGTAAGTTTCAAGTCATTCATGGACTTAAGAAGACTGCAAAATTACCTCATTCGTTTTATGCAATCCACATGTGACTATTTAAATATTCATTTTCTAAATTCATGATATGGCTTTTCTTAAGATTAGAAAGAACAGCTTTACATAGCAAGGCGGTTTTGAATACTATTAAGTTCAATCACATTCAATTTAAAAAATACCTTTAAAGCTGAGCCGAAAAGTAAGTTTTCAGAAGAAGGAAACTTCTGATGTCAAAAATATTATTAAAAATTGGGGTATATTATAACAAATTGGGATAGTAGCTGTTTTCCACTGTTTACCATTTTGAATTCTGTGCTAAGAATAGATTATTATGAAAGAGCTTCCTTGCAAAAAAAATCTGTATTTAGTACAACTTCTGTGCAGTCCTGTGACGTAATGGCTGCTGACACTACCCAAGCAAATTAGAAATAGAACTGAAGCAAAGAAAAAAAAAAAGTTCAAGTTTGAAGTGTTTTAGTTTCAGTTTCCTCAAGAGAAGTAAGGTTTGGAATTTTCCAGTCTCCAGAACAAGATACCTGACTACAGAATGTGCTGGGGGGAGATCAGAGACAGCTGTGGGATGAAACTAGTGCTGTGTCAGGACAAGACCCCAGCAGGTACCTGGCAGAGTTGGTGGAAATCCAGTGCTGTTCAGGGCTTTACTTCAATGTTAGACTGCAAGAGCATCCTGCAGGGTGCATGTTTTGGGAAGGAAGGGTGATTTGGACTTGGCAGTGTTACGTTTACGGTTGGACTCTATTATCCTAAAGGTCTTTTCCAACCTAAATGATTCTGTGATAAGGATTTCACAACTGAATGTTGAACCTGACCTTCAGAACTATTTTGCTTGGATGCACATGGAATTCAAAAGTTGGGTCCAGCTGCTACAGAGTGAAAGCAACCCACTGAGACTTAGGTTAAGGAGACTCAGGCAATCAAAATGACAAAATACCATTTTCAGACGGAAAAGGAAGTATTGACATTTGTCCATTTGAAGTTCTGTTTGGTTGCTTGGTGGTTGTTGGGGGTTTAGGTGTTCATTGATCCTTACCTGCATTTCAAGAAGCTGGAATTCCAATTGAAAAGACAGGGAGTGGCAATTCCCTGATAATCTGTGCTTCCTCACTGTTCTGTTTCTAGCTGTTATAAAATGAAGTTAACAAAACACTTGATTAGAATTCTAATACAACAACTATTGCATCTCTTCCATTCATCATATTGAAAGTACCATCTGATATCATCCATCACATAACAAAATCAAGTTAAAGATGTTAAAAAAAACCAAATCTAGCTTTACAGCAGTCTTTCGTTTTCCCACTATGGCAGTGGGAAAATACTCAAAAACTACTCGTCAATAGAGAAAATTCTACTGTATTTCAAAATAATTGTCTTTCTGCTAAAACTGAAATTAGAATTACAACATGCATTTGTAAATGCAATGAATGGAAACAGGATGCTCATATAGCACCAGAAAAGGGCACAAAAATGCTTACTTTTTTCCAGTGTTTTCTTGGAATGACTTGTGAACTGAATACCAGTAAATTTCATTAAAAATGAGAGATCTGTTTCTAGAGTTTCAAGGTGAGCTTTCAGGTCTGATGGAGATTCATATCCCTCAGATTCTCCCCGAAGTTCTCTTTGGAATGATTTTCTAGAATTGAAAGGAAAAAACAAAAAAAATCAAAAGGGCAAAAGACCAAGACATAAGAATATGTTTTGTCACATCAGTACAGCAATACCATTTAAAAAGGGCACTTCTAACATGATCTGATGGTTTTCTGAGCAAGACCAGTTTTCAGTAAGCCACAATTCAGATGGAAGACATTAGTAGGACCAGTAAACTATTCTAACTTACATAAATATTTTATGTGTCCTACTGTGTAGACAGCTTTTATTATAAGTCTTGAGATGCAAGTATCCATTTTAAGGAATGTACAACAAAAATGAGCTGTGATGCCTTTACTATCTAAATTACTTATTTTATCTACGGAGTGTACGTTTACTGTAGAGTATCAGTTAAACAATGTAAATAAAAAGATCAAATATGGCATTTTGTTTAGCATATATCTAGTCACACCTGTACATGTCCCCAGTTCCAATCCCCATCTTCTCAGGTTTTTTGGGGTTGTTTTGTTTTGGGTTGTTTTTTTGGTTTGGTTTTTTTTAATTAAATTGGCACTGAGCTGTTTCACAGTGCATAATGGAAAATATGGCCTTTGCAGACAACTTTGCAGGGCCTGCACAGCAATGTACCCGATATCATGCTCTAACCACTAACATTGCCTTTCAGGAAACAAAAAAACAAAACCCTAAACCCCCCCAAACTACCAACAGAAGACAGTAAAGAGAGAGATCAACTATTTATTATTTGTGATCTTTCTCCATATATAGCCCATGTCCTAAACAAGATCAGCACTGTAAAACTAACAGAGGGAAAGGCCTAACAGAGGCAAAAGCTTATCCTAAACAACTTTGACAAAAGAAACACTATTAACCCAACATGTGAAAAAAACCCATACATTGACATTAATATCTCCTCATCAGAAAAAAAGGTGGATTCCTGTTGGCTATCTTCATACTTTTCAGCCAATAGTTTAATTTCCTCTTCCAGTGAATGGATTTCATCTTCATAAACTTGACAAACATTGCTGTCCATTTTTCAGAATCAATGTTACTAGATAAAACAAAATAAGTATATTTCCTAGGGGAAAAGAAAAACCAAGACAAAACTATATTCAAAATAAAGTTTTTGTCCAAGGAATTAAGAAATTCAAATATAGCATTAGGCAATTGTTTCTCCTACCCCTCTACTTAAAATGAGTCAACTCTATTATTTTATGAATTTAGAGAACTGAAGAATTATTAAATACAGTTTTTAAATATCCAGGTACCTTCAACAAGTACAATAGTATATACCCTCATAAAGAATTCTAGGGTGTCAAAACATTCATACAATGGAAGATTAAATTAACATATAAACCTTGATCCTCAGCAACCAAATTTGACAGGAATTCTGCCACCAACTTGAAAACATTATTAGGCTTGCTGCTCTTAACTCTACAGCACTCTGTCATTAATGTAACTCCTACTTAATCCCTAGAAAGTCCACTTAAACACACTACAAGAACAGAAAAGCCACTTGCTCATTAATTCTGAATGCAAAAAAGTTTCCTAAAAAACATGGTAGCTCACTCTGCTAAAAGCATCATGAACAGGAAAGATTCTACCTCTAGTGAATACAGGCAGCTACTAGATAGCAGCAAGAATGTGACAATGTATTTCTGACTTCACATAAAAAAAGCAAGAAAAAAGTTTTCTCCAATATAGATAGCAATTGCAATAAAAACGTAGTTTTGTTGCATTAGTTCCTCAAAGAATTCATTGAATCCAAATATAATTAGTAAGCCAATTTGAAGTCACAGATCACTGCATAGCCTCTAAATTCAGTAGTTAAATCAGGAACCTAAAGTCGTCAAAGACTTTAAGAACCTTTTTAACTAATCACAAGCCCATCCAGGAGCATATCCAGCTGGTTTAAATTAACTGCACAAGCAGCTGTGCTGCAAATAAAAAGTAGTCCTAAGTTGCTACAGAAACCGAATCCAGCTTTGACCACTTCACCTAACAATGCATCTGATTAAATGAAGCACACCTGCTCCTACTAACACAACAACATAATCTGTCTTTCAAGTAAACAGTAGTAAAGAGACAAACCCAACCACATTTCACTAATAAATGAAGACAAATAAACCTCAATTTTAAGGAAAAAAAAAAAAATCCAATTTTCAGCCTAGACATAACACATTCAAAGGACTGTGGAGAATGTTGTGCAACTCCAGACCAATGTACCTTTCACCCGGGGGAGGATGGGGGGGTGGGAAATCTAGTTTTATATGTGGTTTTAAACAACTGTATTTGCAAGATCCACACTAACATAGTTCAAAAACGCAGGGGGGAAGAATAGGATTTTGTTGGTTTAGTTCATAAGAAACAGCACCTAAATAACACAAATAAGAAAGCAACATTAAAAATTTACTCATTTAATAAAGAAAGTATATGCAATTAGAGAACCACTGACATTGTAACTGCCTCTGAAATTTTAAAGCAACCTTATGCAATGTATGAGTACAAACAATATCTATGGGGACAAGAAACAAGTTCAAAAGTTCTAATGCACCCTATTAACGTGGAGTTCATAAGTGGAGGCACTGAAGAAAGTTTGGGTGATAAAAAAAAAGAGTACATTGAGGAAAAGAAAGACATTACGATAACTAGAACTTTAACACAGATTGTTAGTAATTCCGTTTTTAACAGCCATTTTGAAAACAGTAACAACACACATATGCTGCTTACAGGTATTTACCTTAAGCGATTACACGACAACGCAGAAGACTCAAAGATTAATTATGACCTCAAAAAGCAGGGTAAAAACACACGACAATCAATCATTTCTCCTCAAATGAAACACATACACAAATACGTTAGCGGTAAACATTTCACATTTCTACGTACCTGCCCGTGCACACCGCTAAGCATTAACTTCTCCGCTGTCAAAAAGAAAGCTGGAACCAGAATTGAAAAGTTTATAAAGATGGAGCTGCCGCGGTGCAGCGCTGCCCGGCTGTGCTCCTGC
>NW_009943962.1:0-18775 GCF_000696875.1 Nestor notabilis
TGGGGGGGTGGGGAGCAAAACCTAACAGATTTTCCAAAGAAGTAATGTCTAATGTTACATCCATGATTCTTCAATATCCCTATCTCAAAGTGGTCATATTCTCAGACATGGAGTTGCAGTGTCCATTATTTTGTGGGAACTAAGCTCCTCTAAAGATTATGTTGCTTTATTCAGATGTTTAAATAAAAATTTATGCTTTTAATGTTAGCATCACCACAGCAGGCTTAAATTACCTATCTGCATCTGCTCAAAGATATGGGAATGAATGCCTGTTCTTAGTGATAGTTAATCTGCTTCCCCAAATGAAAAAGACTTTTTGAACACTTGCAGGAGCTCACTGCCTCATTGTGCTTATAATCCTTTTGCAGAGGTGCTTACATGAAATGAAATTCTGTAGTATTAATTTAAAAACAAACAATAAATATGTTTATTTGGTGGCAAAACCAGACTTTAATCCTTCAATACAATATCTGATCCAAGAAGAAACTTTCAAACCTTAAATCCTTAATTTTAGAATTATTTTACCAAGACTAACTCAAATTTGATTCCATTCATCACTGTAAGACTGATTAAATGAATGATAAATCAGGCTTATTATTCAAAACTTATTTTCTTGTCACTTTCATTTTTTCTTCTTTGATTCCATGGTCTATTTTTACTTTCTCCTGTTCCAACAGCTTAGGTAGAGAATAGCTACTACTCTAATGTTGCATTGAACATGGTAGTCAGTACACTCACCTGGAGATCTGCATGGTAACACATGGGGATATTATTCCTCCCATACCAAGCTATTCAGCAACCAGAAAAGGCAATCAAAATGAATGGGTTTTGCTACATCATCATGTAGTCTACAAAACTGACCAAGCTGACAAGCTTTTCCATAGATTGATTTACATTCAATTCAGTGTCTACTTATAGGATTCCTAATATTTTTAAAGAATTGCTGATCAACAAAGTATCTTAAAACTTTGATACCTGATTAATGATCTTCTTATTAAACTTATCTAAATGCATGCTTTGTGGTACCTTTGAAGGAAAGAGAAATTTTTAAATAGACATGCAAGGAGAAATTAAAAACACAGTTTATGTATAGTAGATACATTTGTTGGCTTGTACCTCAATTATTTTGCTTGCAATTATGTGTCTTGTTAGTTGTAAATAGCAGGAATTTTCTCATAGAAGGTGTTAGCTGCCTAAAATATTTCACTGTTTCACTGATCTCACTTACGCTATTAGGATCAGTAAACCCTCTCTGACCTGAAGGTCAGTGTTGGAATTGCAATCTAATGACTTCTCTAGAGCAAATAAACATTTTACAAACATGTATCCAAATTGCTCCTTTTGAGAATAAGTAGTTCCAAAAGGAAATGTATAATTATGCAGACGTAAAAAACAGATTTTCTGCAGTTCTTCCTGACTAGCCAAAAACATGCAGCTGATGGTAATAAATTTCTTCTGCCCTCTAAAAGAAGCTATATTGCAAGTTTTTAACTGCATGAAATGCATAAAACAAGTAGAAATTTTCTTTGAATCCACCTGAGATAATTTTACAACTGTGATCCAAGACTGCAGTAAATGTACTTTTTACTGCTTTTATGTCTTTCATTTTCATAAGCTGCCATATTAGTTTGTCTAAAAGCCCCTTCTGCAGGCTACTAAAATTCAATTAGCTACAAAAAAACACCAGGATAAAACTTCCTATTAAGCTCAAACTTCATTTCATATAAATTGTCTCCTAGACTTCCAGGAATGTTTTTTTACCTTCATAGGATAGCTACATGTGTTAGTTTCTACCATTTTTGTATGAATTGTTTTTTCCTTATATATTTTTCATTTGGAGTGTATTACTTAATTTTAAGCAGAAAAACAAATCTGAATTCAAATTTTCTTAGAGGTTAAGACAGATGATCTGGCCTTCTAACCACCAGCAGTCAGAGGAAAAAAAGTCATGTGGATAGATTTGTAAGTAATGGAGAATTCTCTGACAAATCAGTGGTGGTTAGAAGTTTTGGTATGTCACAGAATTTCAAATAAGTACCTAGTTAAGATTAAACACATTTTTGAATGCTATTATTATTTACCTTCATGTAGAAGACAGCTGCAGTTATGAAACCTTTTATATGTTACAGGATGCAGCACATCATTGATTTTCAGTCTCATAGTGAGTTTGTGTATTCAGCAATGAGAAAACCATCATTTGACTTGTAAACAGAGTACCAGTTAGTCAAGGAATTATTGAAAGTAATAAATATAGAATTCCACAATTTCATACTGGAAGATACACACTTAAAGTTAGATGTCTTTCTTTCAATTCTGGGGATATGTCTGCTATTTTATTCTTAGTTTCTTTGCCAAAATTTGAGTATTTGTGGTTCCCTAATGAATGGTTTTGCAAAATATTTTTTTCCCTGGATACTGTAATAGTTCTGTAACCTCTTAAATCTCTTTGGTACTGCTAGACATCAAGAATTAAAAAAAACCAAACAAACAACCCCAAACCAAAACCAACCTAGGTATAATAACTCAGCAGGCAACTTTCATGTGTGCTTACCTAAATTCAGTGTGTAAAGAAATAAAAGGAATGGTTTCTAGTGATTTTGGATGATACCACAAAACTATATGTCAAAGTGGTCAGAGTACACTGTTTCATATTGTGTATACACACTTATTCTGAAATCTGGTTCTCCATTTGTGACACTTCTAGAAATTTAAGAGGTTGTATTACTTAGGTGCACTGCAACTAAACTGTATGAGCAGTAGAACGGTTCTCACCTGCTGCTTCATTTCCCTAATCCCCCAGTGTCACTGTAATAACTTCAGAATTCATATTTCAAAATGTGTCAGTTGGCTTCATAAAGCAATGCCCACTGTAATTTAGACTACTGTGTTGCACACTGCATCTCTAGCAAAAGGATACAGAACAACCAAACACTTCTTCATTGCTGCTTACATGAAAAAATATCTCAGCTTACCACAGCCAAAGATTCATTTTGTCTTCTCCCCTGCAGCCAACCTCTTTCTAGCAGTATCATCTAGCAGTGCACATGGCCTTGCCACAGCATGTAATTATCTGTACAGGCTCGAAGGATCCAGCTGTGAAAGGTATTCTGCTACAGGTAACATACGGCTCTGCAGAGGGTTCCACCTGCTGCAGCTTCAGCAGCTGCAGACTGTCACATGAAAGGCTTCCAAGTGGTTCAGTGGCTTTGAGACATCATCCCCATTTCTTGTGTCCCCTCATCCTGTTTTCTGTTTTCAAACAGCTTTGATTCAAAGCACTTTGTATTCTCTGTCACAATCCATTCAGCAACAGTAAAGCATGCACTTAGGAAAAGCTACCTGTATTTATTCTGAATGAAGACTAAAGGCTCAGAAACCTGCCTTAAAATCTACTCATATTTTCTCTTTCACTAGGATATTTCACATTTTTTATTTTTGACAAAAAACCAATTTCAGGTGCTACTCATAAGGAAATGCAATGACTTCTTCACCCCTGAGGTAACAGGGCAAATAGTCTCATGAAATAAGCCTGAATTTAGCTGACCTCATAATTGCTATGGAAAATAGAAGTTTCCAGCTGGAAATGTGTGTTGTTTGGTGCAGACAATTTTCTCTTTTTTGCACTATAAAAAGCCAGACCACGGCACTGGCACATCAGGAATACCAGTGGGGGACAGCTTGTTCTTCCTTTCCCTTCTAAAACATTATTCATGTCTTCTTTCAAGGCTCTTTGAAGTTGATTTTCACACACAAGGTATTTATTGTACTTTCTCATCAGTAGCCAATCTCATAAATGACATAATGAATAATAGTGAATAACAACTCTTCATCCTCAATCATTTTCCAGTACTGAAGCAGAGCTTGTTAGGGAAGCTAAGCTGCATGGTTTTCCATCCCCAGCTTCTATTACTGAAGGAGCTAAACTGGACTACATTGACCACCTGAAATGCAAACTGGCCGACATTCAAAGCTATCCTTCATTCGTTGCCAGAGGCAGAGACAAGTAAAGCAAAGACGAGGGATTCAGAGAGCCTTCCAGCTCTAAGGATTACTCAGAGCTTTCATCTGTCTCTTTCTCTCTTTACTTTTTCCCTTCTTTTTGTTGTCTTGGCCAGGCATCCCCTCACTAGCAACACTGCATGCAAAGCAGCTACAGAATCTGCAGGTCTGGGTCTGTGTTGATCCAATGGCTTGGTAACATTCTCAGAAAAATGAACCAGAAAATCCCTGGAAGTGGATTCCCCTGTCACCCTTGGCACTGTGCATGCCAGGGAGGAGTTTTTGAGATGTTTATTCAGATGGTGAAGATATGATCAATAATCTCTTTGTCCTATACACCTCTATAAGGAATTTTGATTTCTGCAGCTCCAAGATACAGGAATGTATATGCTAGCTAAACCATCAATATACAAGCAGCACAGCTCTACCCCATAAGCTTTATTGTAGCACTTGACTACACCACCAGCTGGTGCCTCAGTAATCCTTCCTATACAAGTACCTTTTTCCCATGGTGTTCTGCTGACAGGCAGGGTACACCACAAAATGACAGTAAATATACAGTAAATAAGTACAATATAGCAAATCAGAGATATATGTATATAAGTAAAGTAACAAAGAAAGTTAGCAATGTGACAAATCATTAACGCATAGAGGGAAGAGAGATTAAGAAGAAATACATCACCAGTTAACACTGAATCATCATCCAGGCCCACACTTCCATCTGGGAAGCCCCATTGCAGCCCCCATTCCAGCCGATACCAGGAGTCTCAGGTAATTGGGAAAATTCCTATGCAGTACGTCCACCTATACGTGAGGCTTCTCCCGCGGCCACAAGAGAGTCCCGTTTTTATACCCTATCAAAACAACTCGCTTCATGCCAGGTCTCTAATTGTTTACCTGGGGGGCCATGCAGTTTCTCATGATCTCACCGTTGTCCACTCTGAAAGTGTTGGCCAGGCACCCCAGCATGGCCAAATATGAAGGTCATAGAACAGCTGCACACCTATGTTTTCCTGTCTCTTTCCAACAGTCATAATGAACATACACATATATCCTCTACTGAATACACTGTGACAAAAAACATGCTTTATTATGTCTCTCAGTCATGAGAGGGAATCAGCTAGGTTCCCATCCATTACACATGGCTATGGAAGTTACTGGACTATTGCTCATATCAGTATCTAATCCAGGCAGTTTTTCAACTTACACACTGATGCTGAGAGAACTGCACTGCAAAGCATGACACACAGCGCACTCAGAGAGACTTAACATATCTTTTTAGCAATCAGTTATACAATCATAGAATCATAGAATAGTTAGGGTTGGAAAGGACCTTAAGATCATCTAGTTCCAACGCCCCTGCCATGAGCAGGGACACCACACTCTAACCTATGTCACCCAAGGCTCTGTCCAACCTGGCCTTGAACACCGCCAGGGATGGAGCATTCACAACTTCCTCGGGCAACACATTCCAGTGCCTCACCACCCTAACTGTGAAGAACTTCTTCCCTATATCTAATCTAAACTTCCCCTGCTTAAGTTTAAAGCCATTACCCCTTGTCCTACCACTACAGTCCCTAACAAAGAGTCCCTCCCCAGCATCCTTGTAGGCCCCCTTCAGATATTGGAAGGCTGCTATGAGATGTGATATCTCAGAAGCTTTCATTTAAAAGGCACAGATACATGTATAATTGAAAGTAGTGTTCACCAAACAGTCGTGGACTCCTCTATGTTCCTACCATTCTACAATAAATCGATATGCAGGATTGTTTTCTCTGAGCTGTAATTCTTTCTCCTTCCCATTCATAGCTCTTCAGGGCTCACATACTCTTGCAGATGTAAGAGTACAATTGAATTAATTCTTACTCTCTTTTGGCAAGTCACCTGTTGTGAGAAGTACCCTACCTATATGCATACTATCACCTTCCGTCTTGACTGCTCCTTCACCTTTCCTTTTTTTTCCACTGCTTTTTCAGCTTCAGCTTGTATAGGAATTTTTCAAGGATTTAAAAGGGCTGAATAGCAAAAAGAAGATCCCAAAGATACTCACAATACTGTGTAGGAAATCAAGCTGATTGATAGGGTTTATCTGTCTGAGAAGGGGAAGAGCACCTTTGGTCATAGGCTTGTGACCTTCACCATAAGCTGTCTCGCACCGGTCAAAGGCCAGAGCACGGTTTTGCTCATATTCTCGGGAATAGAATTAAGACTCAAAACGGAGTCAAGTGCCAAGGAACTTTACTTGCCCACTGACAAACCTCCACCAACAAATTCCAAAGAGAGAGAGAGAAAAGAAGGAAAGTAAGAGGAAAGAATAAAAGAGTTCATTGTGATAGCTACCACCCTGGAGCTGTGGTGTCCCAACAGTCTAATTAGTTCCAAGTCCGGCAGGGGAGATGTTCCTCCCTATGCTGATTGGTGCCGTTCTTTTATAGAGTTGTAACCATGTCCTTCACCTGGTGGTGGTGTGCATGCCTGATACTGTCACTAAGGGGTCTTCTCCCCTTCCGTGGTGTTGCAATGTTAAGGCAATCCTGCACCAAGGCATCAGTTGGTGAGCGATGTGGAGATAGATATCCTTCACAAACATCTGCTGTGGGGGTGGTGCTGGTTTTCCTGCCATGATGATGTGGAGACAGACATCCTGCTGTGGCAGTGGTATCGGCAATGTGGTTTTCCTGCCATGGCGATGTGGAGACAGACATCCTGATGTGGCGGTAGTGTTTCCACCAACACAGTCTCTTACCTAAGGTGGTTAAGATGACTTTAAATAAAAGTTGCTGGGGGAGAGGAGCCTCAATCCATCCCAGTTTGATGCTAGTGGCAGAAACAGATGACTAGAGCCTGGAGAGGGATGTTGGGACAGAAGGAGAGCACCTGGAGAATGGCATGGAGAATGAGTGTGCTTCACCAGGGGCCAAACTTAAATGCATCTGTGCCAGCTCATGTAGCATGGGGAATAATCAAGAGGAGTGCACACCTGCAGGGCCATGATCTTATTGGCATCATGGAGACATGGTGAGATGGTTCCAGTGCGGGAATGGAAGCATACAGCCTCTTCAGGAAAGGACAGGGCAGGGAGACAAGGAGGGAATGTGATCCTCTATGTCAGCAACCAGCTGGAGTGGACAGAGATCTGCCTGGTATCAAGAGCTTATGCATCAGGATGAAAGGGAGGACAGCGACAGGTGACACTAAGCTGGTGATCTTCTACAGGCCACCCGACCGGGGAGATCGAGCAGATGAGACCCTCTATAGATAGATATGAATAGCCTCATGTTCACAAGCCCTGGTCCTCATAGGGGACTTCAACCACCCTGGTATCTGCTGGATGAAGATTCTTCTGGAAACTGTGTGAAGTCACATGGAAAGTGCCCTTGTAAAATGCCCCTCTCCAGATTTCTTGCAGGTGCCTTCTGGTGCCTCTGCAAGCTTCTCTGGAAGCTTCTACTGGAAGCTTCTCTAAGTTCTCCCCAGAGCCTTCCTTTCTCTGGGCTGAAAGCCCAGCTTTCTCAGCCTGTCTCCATAGCAAAGGTGATCCAGCCCTCAGACCGTATTTGTGGCCTCCTCTAGACTTGCTTCAGCAGGTCCACATCCTTCTTGTGTTGGGGACCCCAGAGCTGGACACAGGACTGCGGGGGGATGGGGGGTGGTGTTTGTGTCACAGAAGTGGAGTAGAGGGGGAGAATCCCCTTCTTCAGCCTTCTGGTCACACTCCTTTTTATGAAGCTAAGCATACAGTTAGGAAGAATTTCCTCAATATGAGAGTGGTGAGGAGCTGGCACAGGTTGCCCAGAGAAGCTGTGGCTGCCCCATCTCTGGCAATGTTCAAGGCCAGGTTGGATGGGGCTTGGAGCAACCTGGTTTAGTGGAAGGTGTCCCTGCCCGTGGCAGGGGATTGGGACTGGGTGAGCTTTAATGTCCCTTCTAATCCAAACCAGTCTGTGATTCTGTTATTCTATGAAAGGAAAGAAGAGAATGAAGAGATACAGTCAACCAATTAAGCAGTTGCTTTCTGGAATGATTGTAGAACAGATTGTCTTCAGGCACTGAAAGATGAAAATAATGTATAAAAAGACCTGAAACAAAACAGTGTACAAATGATGCAAAATGTAATGGAACATGGCAAGTTAATAAATACAAATGAAATATTAAAACGTAGCAAAAAATGTGAATAGATTTTAATGAGAGTTATAGAAGTACCAGAAACAAATCATTTTTCTTTCCAAATGAGAAATACACAGTCATGGTGTAGTCCTGTATCTTGCTGTGTATCAATTTCCTCCTCGGTTGTTACTTCTCTGTTCCCTCTACCCCTTTTCTAATAACTTTTATACCCATTAGCAAATGTTGAACAAGTTTGATATAGAAATAATATTTTCCAAAGATAAGTTAGTCATATGTGTTTCCCAAAATAGATCTACAGATACAAATTTAATACTTTGATTTCTTCATGTAAACATTTCAGATGGTGCAAAAAATGTTGCACTGCAAATTCATACAGTATTAAGCACTGGAGTACACACGGGAGAGAAGGAGAGAGCTTGTAAATACTCTAATTATGTAAGAAGCTTTAGCAGGATCTACCAAGCAACTTCAAGGCACACTTGAATAAAATCAGGATTGATTAGCAAATTCCACATTGAGACAAGATTGTGAAAATGAGTAGAAAGAGAAGAAGGGAACCGTTGCATCAGTGGAAATAAGGTGAGATTTTACCATGATTCATATTGATCAACTACAAGGGAAAAAATATTCAGAAAACTGAAAATATAAAACCAAACATATAAAGATTGTGGCATTGTTACAGTGACTGCCTCAGAAATTAATTATGGTGATTAATTATTGAGCTGCAGGCAGCACAAAACAACAAGCTACTTGAAAGACAACTGAAGATTGGAGTTACGAACTTCAGTTTTAAGATCCTGTGCAAAAAGACAAATGTAAGCTGACTACAAAAGCCCTAAAGGTGAGAGGCAGTCCCAAGAGGCAAGGGACAAAAATTAGCACAGAAGCACTGCACACCAGGCAGCTAAATCCTGGACACAGCTGTGTCCAAGATTTAACTAAACATGTCCTGCATTCTGTGATCTAACAGGTGTCTTCCATCATATCATTTTAAAGTCTGTGAATGACATTTAAATTACATCAAATTCCAGAAAAAGGTTATAAGGATTTTATACATATTTTTGACCTTTATTAATTCACAAAAATTAAAAAACAGTGTTTTTAAGTAAGACACACATTTTACTAATTGGCAGATTTCGAAAGCAACGAGACACTATTCAATGCAGGAAATGGCATCAGTTTCACTTTGTACCACTAAAGATAAACATCAAATACATGTTAGCTGAGCATAGTCAGTCTAAAATGAGACACTGAGAGACAGCAAGGAAACAAGACTGCTTTTTCATTTACAAATGCTTCTCAGCAATGAATTTGTCTCAGAAACAGAAGGCAATCTCTTCTAGAGAAACAAATAAGCAAAAAAGCAAAACAAAATAAAAGAGCCAGAATGTAAACTAAACACTTGGCTGGCTCAGAGCCTCTAATTTGACATCTTGGGTTATAAATAATCGAGGGCACTTGTATTATCTATGTTGTAGAGCACTGGTATTCATGAATACTTAAAAATCCTCTGACAACTGGTAATGTTTCATCAACCAGAAAGTACAAAAGGCAAATTAGTGTTGTGTTTTTCATCACCCTCCATGGGCAATAAGATCAAAGAAGAGATTTTCATACTGGTGAAGACCTTGTCAGTCTTTCTCTCTGCTTATACATAAAGATGTGTTTCTGCAATATGAAAATGAAGGCTGGCAGATGTTAAAAGGAAAGTGAATCCCTACAGAAATTGAGCAACTTCAGGGTATGAAGTGTTTTATTAGTATTTTATAAAAGAATTTGCTTATTTCATGTTTATTTAATTATTTCATACTGAAAACTGGACAAGTGAATTTTTTTGTGAATCTTGCTTCTGGCATATTTGAATTTTCCTTTTAAATCAAAGAACAGGAAATCACCAGCTCTGTCACAGAACATAACTGCCCAGAATTATATATGAAACGTTGAACATAATTACATTACTAATTCTAGTAAAACTGCAATATTATTGCAATATTATTGCAATATTATATTAAAGCATATGCTCTATATGCTATTCGATACTACTATATACTATACTATAATTTAAAACATATTTTTCAGAAGTATAGATTCCTTTGATAGGACAAAGAAATGTGTGAAATATTTCAGATATGCCCTTTGTTGCTGAAACTGTCAGAAAAGTGTGAGAATTTTCCTTTTACCCTTAAATGTCCATCTCTGGACAAAATCATACCTTAAAACTGAAGTTTTGCACATGATTGTACTGTGTATGTCAAGTACTACACAATATAATTTCTATAATAAACAAATGATGTACACACGTATCTTTAACTCAGATTTTCAGATTTACATTTTAGTGATTATTCTGAAAATGAGGGGGAAATTAAAAATTGTACCAAGTGTTCATTTTCTGTTGGTCTATAATAATTTCCTGTCCTGCCAGTCTATGCACTTCCTCAAACAGTGTCTCGTAATATGTACATAATGATCCATTCATGCCTGAAAGCATCAAATGAGAAGAGTGATCTTCACTTTTCTTTTGTAACAGTCCAGAAGTCAACATAGCCCAGAACTAATATCTGTCTCCATTCCCATTTTGGGACTGCAGGTCCGGCTAGCAGCAGTTTTGGTTACAGTCCTTTATATGGGATGCTTCTATATTGCTGGAAGGATGGGGCTAGCGTAGGATGCCATGAGCATGTTCCCTCATCTACAGCTTGCGTGAGCCTGCTGTATCAGGTTACAGGTAGACATCATGGTACTGACAGGGAGAACTGGTGGCTTTTGGCCCTGTGCCATTCTCTAAAACTGAAGCTTCACTCTACCTGAAACACTATTGTGGCAGTAACTATGAGCAATACTTTCAGAAGTTGTTTACTGAAACTGGAGGCAGACCATAATATAAAACAGGATTAGATGATGCGTTAAGGTTTTTCTGTGAAAGCAGTCAGTTGAGTATCCACTCCACCTTGTATTTAACATTAATCTGATGGGTTTCATCAAGATTATAGCTACTCTTTTTGGGGCTGATTGGCTCAGGTTAGCATTTCCTTTCATCTTTCTTATGAAGAAAGGGCACTAAAATGAAAATGCAGTTTTATAAGGACTGTAAATCTAAAGGAATACAATGTACCCAAAGCCCAGTGAAAGGTTCAGTGTTAAAAATAAAAATGGCTACAGATGATAGAAATTGCTTTACAGATTTCAGCCATATAAAGATAATTCACTGCCAGTGATATGCAGTCACATTTGAGCCATTTGCAAGATAATTCAGTGCCACATAATGTATCTAGAAATGTTTATTCTTTGATTTTGGAAAACAGAATTGAAAAATGGTCCCCATTTTCCCACAGCTGAAACTTCCAACAAGCTCTGAAGTAGATGGAAAGATGGGGAGGAGTTAGCAAAATTAGCTCCCGTATTTTTGCACAACAAAATGCTTTGAAGACATTTAATGTAAAAAACAGGCAGAGACTACCTTTCTCATTAAACACTGTTTTAACATATTAGTGTTCTTATTATTAATGGTAAAACTTAATATACCAAAGTTTATTAATTTTAGTGCCTGGCATTTTAGTGACCAATGTATGATTATGCTAGAATCCATACTTTAAAATTTAATTTCATTGAGTAGGAGTTTCCATTAAAAAAAAAAGAAAATATCTTCTCTGGGTCTACTGTGGGGTAAGGAGGTGGTATTTTTGAAAATAAACTACTCAATAAATCAGATCTAAACAGAAAAACCTGGCAAGACACCAGGGAATTTGCTCTATGGCAGTTGTAAGAAAAATTATGATTATCTGTTGCATTGAAAATATTGGCAAAATGTATGGCAGTGGTAAGGTTACAACACACCAATCTGAAAAATACCTGAGATTCTTTTCCCTGGGTAATACAATATTCAGCAGACTACATTTCAGAAGAAATCTAGATTAGAGGTAAAGCAGTAGAATATGAGCCACAGATTATTTACAGAACTCTGCCACAGGCTGGCAGCATAACCTTCAGGAAATCTAAAAGTTTTTGATCTAAAACTTCTTGAAGCCATTCCCTTTGCCCCAGATTTCCATGGTGGAAGCCAGCGATAAAGACCATAGTCTTTTTGTCCTACTGCTATACAAGAAAGGTTTCCCCGTGGTTTTTGTGTGTTCCCTCAGGCAAAAAAATCTAAATAATTTTTCTTTTTTTTTTTTTAAACATATGGATCCCACATATACCTAGGGAAAAGTTCTATTCATGTTCATTTTAAGTAAGAAAACTTTTCTTCATAAGAAAATTGTTCTTCACTCAACTTGAATGAAAAATAAATTCATTATGGCCAGGGTAACTGGCTAGATAGAGTGCATTTCAAATTCAATAATTTCAACATAACTTTTACAATGTATTTTGTCATTTTAACCTCTTTATTCATCAGATATTCCATTTTCAGTCAATGTGCCTACACAGTGCTGAAGGGCTTTATAGTCTACTGAAATTTATTGATTTAAAATATTTTTATTTTCTTACTATTTCTACCAAAATGTAGCTATTTCACTAGGAAGGGCTTTACAAGCCCTGTACAATGTTTTTCTTAACTGAAGATCGAACCAAATCTGGCTGGTGAAGAACCTTGTGTTTATGTCTTCTGGGTCAAACTTATCATTTTAGTTAAAGAGTGTTAGTTCAGGTGCAAGGGAAAATAAACAAACAACTGGCACTTATCTTTCTAGTTTGCTTTGACTTTCAACTGAAGAAAAGATTTCTTGGTTTCCCAGTTGTAAGTAGAATACAGCTGAAGAGCAAGAAAATGCCCCTTAAGGCTTGGGACATGCTTCAAAACAGTTATTTGGTGGTTTCAGCTCTTTAATTTTTGTTTACAAAAAAGGATAGTTGAAAAGACTTTATTTTCAAAACACATTTTCTCAGTAATTTTATTAAAACTCAGTTCAAAGAGTCTACAGTTGGATATACAGAACTGAAACACCCACAAGTTACAATGAGTTTGGAAGCTCTTGGACAGGAAACTAGTGTCCATTTTCATTAGTATCTCATTCATTTCAGAGAAATTACAAGTCTCCCACTTTAATAAAACACTGTAATGTTTTGAAGAAGAGTGAAGAACAGACAAGTTTGAAATATTACTGCTGTTTTGTCCTCAGTATTGCACAATATATCTGCTATTCATTACTAAGATTTCACTTTTATAGTTTCAGTCGATTTAGTCGCATTTATTGTTTCACTGTTGACTGAGGTTTTCCTCTTCACATTTGCTTTACTATTCTCTTATGTAAAATTTCTTTCAGGGTGTTTTTTCTTCTATTACGTTTTTCAGATTCTGGTTTTATAACTTAAAATCCCAGCTCCACAAATTCTATTGTAATTTACCTGCCCAGGAAAAGAGCAGAAATGTATTTTCTCCCTTGTGACTGGTAAAGTAACTAGAGATTAAGTGTTAATTTCTGCAGCTAACATGTTGGTGGAGAGAGGCATTTTTTAGGCTGTATGCAGCTAGAACCAAGAGGTGAATGTCTGGCATCTTGATGAAAAGACACAGTCTGCAAGGGGTTGCTTTCCCCTGCAGAGTTGATGGAGGATGGAGGCAGCTCAATATCCTGCGATTGCTCTTGCAGCACTGAGATCTTAACTTTTCAGGCAAGACACTTTGCTTCAGTGTGATCTCACTTGTTTGAGCAGAACACATTGACACAAAACATGTGTCTGCAGAGCGCTGGAGGAAATAATAGGATACAGCCAGTTTGCTGGAAACCCGATTTCAGAAATTCTCTCAGGCAGGTAATTACTCCTTGTACTAGTCTTATAGAGAAAGCTGTATGCAAGATGTACCAGCAGAATACTACAGTTTTCTTTTTCCGTATGCAAATACATCAGAATTTTTTCAGCATTACCCAGGCTTTTAACAGTTACTAGCTGAAGACGTACATATGCCCCATCCCTAGCAGTGTTCAAGGCCAGGCTGGACAGGGCCTGGAGCAACCTAATCTAAAGGAAGAGGGTTGGAACTGGATGAGCTTTAAGTTGCCTTCTATGATTCTGTGGTATTACACAAAAAAAGAGAAACATCCTGAGACCCTTGACCAAGACTTGAGATATAACTATTACTCCAATAATGTATGTTAGTTCTTTGTTAATTTAAAACGTCCTGCATGAAATTATGAGATTGGTTTACTTGAAAGAATTTTATTTTTCTAGTGTTTTCAAATTTAACATCCTAAATGGCTTATTTATAGAGCCTTAGATTTAGAATGATCAGAGTTAATTTATGACTACAAAAAATGAGTAGGCATAAAAGAAACATTTGAACTTGCAAAATAATTCATCCCTATTACAAAAAAAAGAAGAGTTCATAAATCTAGTTTCATTTTACTTTATCAACTTTAAATAAGGTTATGTGAGAAATAACTCATTTTCCAAAATGTCCTTTTTATCTATAACTAAACATGTTGCAATCATAACTTTACTGATAATTTTTTACAATTTAATCATGAAAATTACAATTTTAGTCATGAAAATCATATAATCAAACTATACACAGGTTTACATCAGTAAAAATCTCATCATTTGTGAGAACTGGCAGAATGTAACTAAAGGCTAATTGTGGAATAATACCACAATTTCTGCAACAATTAGGACTTTGAAATCTCTGACAGGATTTTGAAATCCCACATGGCCACGGAAGAGTTAAATTCAAGGCCATTCATAAAACACCTGAAATCAGAACAGTGTACAAGGAATAAAAATGGTCACTCTCACAGGCTAGAGAAAGCAGATAGAAGCAAGCATTGGAATTGATAAACAGAGCTAAATCTGGGGAAGGCAAAGTGGTAGAAGAGCTTGCCTTAGCCATCTGTTGATTTTCTGATGTACTGGGTAGCACAGAGGAGAAGGGATATGGAGTTGTGCCTGAGAGACCAGTGGTGTTCATGCAGCAGTGATTAGAGGTGAATTGTCAGGCTGTAGAGAGGGGAATACCTGTGGATGAAAGTCCCAGGCTTATAGAAATTATTATTTGTAGGATGACTGAAGAGCTGGTCCTGAAGTTTAGCTCCTGAATGGTCCATTAAGCTTTGAGCTGTGAGGAGAATTGGCAGGGAGGCTTATAGAGATGGAGCCTCAACAGGTTAAGGTGAACTCAGAGCATGAAATCCAGTTACACCATTGCTAATGGAGACCTCTAATTTTTGAGAGGCAGGGGGCAACAGTATTTTAAGACCTTATCAACTGTTCTATTTAATTTCCTTCATTTTAAGAAAGGAAGAAATTGCTTTATATTCTACTGTGGTAGTCACAATTTAATGGATTGCAGTGTTACTTCTGTGAACATACCACTCCTGTTCACTGGTTTGTGGAGGGAACCCAGCACAAGTGAGACACGGTAAAAATGACTAATTTGGGCAAGATTAGAAAGCAAACTTGAATTGCAAGTTGGCTTTAATATCCTAACCCTAGCACTTTTTTGTTGGATTTTGTGACTTCTTAAATAAACAAAAAACTCCAAAGTTACGCATTTTATAGGATTCTTACATCTGATCAATACTGTGCTTACACCTGTGCTAAGCTTGAAATAAGTTCAGAATTTTAAGCAAGCAAAAATTCAATCCAAGTTTTAACTTAAAAATATAAACCCCAAAACTCTAGTGATGATCTGCAGATTTATTAGTTTTTAATAAGTTAGTTGTCTTTAAAATTTTCATAGGTGATTCAATTAACTAGGTAAATTTGAACAAGTTTCTTGCTATTAAACTTGTGTGCAGTATTGAATTTTCCTCTGTGGGGTTTTCATAATTCCCTGAAAGCCATCAAACATTTTGAACTGTGTCAATGCCATTAGGAATCAAATAACAGATTTCTATAGCATGTCAGACAGAGGCTGGGCTTGAACCACGACATCTATGATGAGGCTATAGAACTGATGAACAGCAGCAAAGCAGTTGACATCATCTACCTGGACTTGTGCAAAGTGTTCAGCACTGCTCCGCATGACATCCTTGTCTCTAAGCTGGAGAAACATAAATCTGATGGATGGACCACTCAGTGGATAAAGAATTGACTGGATGGCCGCACGCAAAGAGTTGTGATCAACGGCTCAGTGTCCAACTGGAGACTGGTAACAAGTGGTGTCCCTCAGGGATTGGTGTTGGGACTGATCCTGTTCAACATCTTTGTCAGTGACATGGACAGTGGGATTGAGGCACCTGTTCCAGGGATCGAAGGATTCTGGCTGGAGAAGGAACGTAAGCCACACATATACACCCCAAACTACTAGAAAGTTTATTACAAGATCTAAAGCAGATGTAAAATCCAGAGATATCCCAAGCCACAAAGAGGGAGAACTAAAGGCTACCACAGAACAAATTAGGCACAGATTCTTACCAACCTACACATTTGTTCAATGAACAGAAGGCCAGCTCTGAGATGCATTGAGAGCAAAAGGGATGGCAGGCACATACTTTGAGGGTGTCCCTGTGGAGGTAAGGTTGGCCATAAAAGGTCCTGGTCCATTTCCCTCTTCTTCTCTCTCCTCCTCTTTTCTTCTCTCCTCTCCCCTCCTCCTTTCTTCTCTCCTCTCCCCTTCTCTTCTACCAGTCTTTCTCAAACCCCAGGCCTTTTATATCCCAAAAAGTGCCAACTCATCCTGAAGCAGAGGGTCGGCCTGCGCCAGGACGAGTGGCCCTGCTGGCTCCCTGCTGTGCGCACCCACTCCAGGCAATCAGGGATGGTCCACCACGTACCAATTTTTACAGTGTTAGACTCATGAAGCACAGCAACCTCAGCAAGTTTGCTGATGACACTAAGCTGTATGGTTCAGTTACTATAGTGGAGGGAAGAAATGCCATCCAGAGGGATCTTGACACATTTGTGACATGGGCCAATGCCAATCTCATGAAGTTCAACAATGAGAAGTGCAAGGTACTACACCTGGCTTGGGGCAATCCTGGGCACAGTTACAGGTTGGGTGGAGAAGTGATCCAGAGCAGCCCTGTGGAGAAGGACTTGGGGGTGTTGGTCGATGAGAACTTAACGTGAGCAGTCAATGTGCACTCGCAGCCCAGAAAGCCAGCCCTATACTGGGCTGTATCAAAAGGAGCATGACCAGCAGGTCAAAGGAGATGATCCTGCCCCTCTACTCTGCCTTCGTGGGACCCCACTTGGAGTACTGTGTGCAGTTCTGGTGTCCCCAGCATAAGAAGGATATGGAGCTGTTGGAGTAAGTCCAGAGGATGGTCACGAGGATGATAATAGGGCTGGAGCACCTCCTGTATGAAGACAGGCTGAGAAAGTTGGGGCTATTGAGCCTGGAGAAGACTGTGTGAAGACCTCATAGCAGCCTTCCATTATCTGAAGGGGGCCTACAAGGATTAGAGAGAAGGACTCTTCATCAGGGACTGAAGCGATAGGACAATTGGTAATGGGTTCAGACTCCAGCAGGAGAAGTTCAGGTTGGATATAAAGAGGAAGTTCTTTACTGTGAGGGTGGTGAGGCACTGGAAAAGGTTGCCCAAAGAAGTAGTAAATGCTCCACCCCTGGCAGTGTTCAAGGTCAGGTTGGACAGAGCCTTGGGCAACATGGTCTAGGGTATGGTGTCACTGGCTATGGCAGCGGGGTTGGAATTAGATGACCTTAAGGTCATTTCCAACCCTGACTATTCAATAATTCTAAGATTCTTCCTACTTACCTGAACATACCACTGGAAGACAGCTGCTTTTTTGTTTTCTGTCCAGATACAGAATGCTATCAAGCAAATTATTATGCTCCCTCTTATTAAAACAAGCTCTTTTCCTAAGCTTAAAATAAAACTTAGTTCTTTGAAAAGTTAGACCTTGTTGAAGTGGAGGCAAAACAGGTATAAACTGGCTTTATACAAGCAGGTGTATAGTCAAGAAATAGAAGGGGAGGGACAAAATAAGATGTAAAAATATCATCGGTCAAGATAAAGGCAGTTTAATAAAGCAAAAGCATAGGCTGCATGCCAAAGATCTATTTTCTACTTCCCATCAGCAGGCGATATCCAGCCACTTCCAGGGAAGCAAGGCTTCAGTATGTATAGTGGTTGCTCCAGAAGAAAAACATAATATCAAATGCCCTCCACCCACTCCTCCTTTCTCTTGGCTTTTATTGCTGAGCAGATGTCATATGACATGGAACATCCCTTGGGTCAGTTGGGGTCAACTGTCCCAACTGTGTCCCCTCCCAAGATCTTGCCCACCCACATCCTACTGGTGAGGAGGTAACAATGGAGGGACAGCCTTGATGCCGAACAGGCACTGCTCAGTAGTAGCCAAAACAGTGGTATGTTATCAACACCAGTACAAAGCACAGCACTATGGAGAAACCTACCTCCATCTCAGTCAGGCTCAATACACAGTATTAAAGACAACTGTGATCAAAAGACAGAGTTGCTTTGAACCAAAATTATCTCAATTAAAAGTTTCTTGATGTCGTGGTTCAAGCCCAGCCGGTAACTTGGAACCACGCAGCCGCTTGCTCAGTTCCCAACCCCTTTTCCTTCTTCCCCCAGCTCCTGGAGGGATGGGGAGGAGAATCGGAGAAATGTAACTCCCATGGGTTGAGATAACAGCACTCCAGTAACGAAGGTATAATACAAACCACTACTGCTACCAATAATAATGATAAGAGGAATAACAAGGGAAAAGGACACAACCGCTCACC
>NW_009943962.1:19144-32721 GCF_000696875.1 Nestor notabilis
TGTCCCCAGACTGAAAGTCAAAAAATCCAGCACTGTCCCAGCTACTAAGAAGGAGAAAAAATGACTGCTATAGCTGAACCCAGGACAGTATCCACTCCTTATTCCATACCATTCACGTCATGGTCAGATCCCACACAATTTTTCAATATACCATCGCTTTTGTCTCATATATATATACATATATATATGTATATATGTACACCTACACCCATACCCATAGAGAGATATCATTCCTTAGTCCATGGACCAATCCCTATAAAGCTGCTGAATTCATCCAGTCCATGAGGTCAGGCTCCATCTCTTGTAACAGCCTCTCAGGGCACAAGGGACAGTGTGTAGTGTTGGGTTGTTGTCTGCTGCTGATGCCACTGAACTTGTCTGGTCACTGCTGAGCTCATCTGGTTTCATCCAAATTCATTCTTTGTTGGGGTGATGATGGAAGGGAAGTCAGGGGCGGTTGCTGGTGACCTGAAGACATCTAGCTGGTGGGTTATAAAAGTGTTATATATAGCAGGTAACAACATACAATTGAGTTCATTGGCTGTTTTTCCCCAAAATTAAATCCCCTTGAGGTACACATCGGACTTCCCCATCTTCCCGCATTACCCACCAAGTATATCCAGGTCCCTGAGCAAAAGCAACCTCACGAGGGGGTTTGCCTTTACCTGAAGCAGGAATAACCCAGACTATCTTCCCCAACAAATTCTTTGTGTGCACCACAGGAACTTTATCTCCCTCTACAGTACGTAAAAGTTCTGACTGGGCTGGGCCAGCCCTGTTGGCAGATCCCCTTGTGTTGACCAACCGGGTGGCTTTTGGTAAATGTATATCCCAGTGTTTGAAAGTCCCACCACCCATTGCTCTCAGCGTAGTTTTTAACAGCCCATTGTACCGTTCGATTTTCCCAGAGGCTGGTGCATGGTAGGGGATGTGATATACCCACTCATAAAAGTATCTCTAGAAATGTGACGTGTAAGATACAGTTCTGAAGCAAAAGAATTTTTAAAGGATTTATCGAACCTCATGCTTCTTAGGAGAGAGAACTGAAAGGGGGTTCACCTTTTTTGGACAAATAATCAGGAAGGGAGGGTTTATAAAGACAAAACATGTGCATATCATCCTCTTGAAATATGTACAAACAAGATTGAAACCTATAGCAAGACAAGGAAATGCAGATGCCATGTGAAAGGACTTCTTCACATGGGGTTTACAAAGACTAAATTCTTAACTCAAAACTGTTAATGTCACTGAAGTCATGGAAAGTTAAATATGTGTGTGTGTGTAAAAGACAACACTCTATTCCAGATAATGGCCTAGAATTAGAACTATAGATGGATACAAACCTGCAGTTTAGAAAGCAAGCAACATGAGTTTCCTTGTTACATTGCTTTTTCAGCAAGAAAAGCATCCACTTAGCAGCAGTACTACAGCTCTAAGCACAGCATTAAACCTCTTAAATTGCCACATTTTTCAGCATTAATTTAATGGTAAGAGAGAGAGGCAATTGCAACAGTCATTCTTTATTGCACCACGTAGCTCCTAGAAACTTCATCAAAATCAGGAGGGATCCCTTTTCAGTCTGACTGCCTGACCCAGAGTCTTTTATCCCCTTTCATTAAAACCATGCCTCTTTGTTTCCTTATGAATTGCCTTCTGAGCTTTTGGAAATCAGAAAGCACAAACACAGAGCAGAGCTGAAGGCTAGGTCAGAGCACAGCTCTAACACCTGAATAGCACTGAGGCAACAGTCATTTGGATGTGAGATGTAAACCTGACATCCTATTAATGAATGATAGCATTAAAAGTGCCACCATACTTGGTTAAAACATCTGCTTAGACTTCAAGTCAGGTAAGCAGTTTTCTTCAGTATTTCAAAAGCCCTTAATAGCATGTCACTGTATTTCAAAACTGATAAAAGAGGCACCTGTATCAGTGGATTTGTATTTATGTTCTCTCCTTTCTCTCCACTCATAGGGGTGTGGGGTTGGTTTTGTTAAACAACACTAAAGTTTTGTGTAAATGTTTGGGAAATATTTGGAATGGTAAAGGTTTTTTAACATTTTATGTCTGACCTAATGCCAAAATTTACTTTATTTCCCTGTTTTTTTCCTCCTTTTCTCATCCACAAAAATATGGGTGATTGGTATTTTACAGAACAACTGCAACAAAAAAGGGGTTGGTGCAGGGCTACATTATTCTAGGAATTAAATACATTGATATAGCTCTGGCTGGTAGAAGAGGAGACGAAGTTAAAATTGAGTATAAGAGATTAACAGTGATGATGCAATGAATGAGAAATGAGGATTTTCCTACTTGTCCAGCTGATACTCTCCTTTACAACATGACCCTCTTGAAGACTGACAGAGACATATTTGACTGCAGGACTGTCCCTCTAGAAGTGGAGATGAGACCCTGCTGCCGGGGACACCAATTATTTCTTTTTAGACAGGTCAGCTCCTCACCACTGTATATACAGGCATATTTGCACAGGCAGCGTGAATTTGAAGGACCTTGCTCTCTTATCAGTAGTAACAGGTAGATCAGCTCAAACATAGTGTCACAGAATCATATATCACTGACTGGTTTGTGTTGGAAGGGACCTTAAAGCTCCTCTAGCTCCAACCCCCCCTGCCACAGGCAGGGACACCTTCCACGAGACCAGGTTGCTCCAAGCCCCATCCAACCTGGCCTTGAACACTGCCAGGGATGGGGCAGCCACAGCTTCTCTGGGCAACTCGTGCCAATGCCTCACCACCCTCACAGGAAAGAATTTTTCCCTAATATCTAATCTAAATCTACATGCTGGCAGGAAGCCAGCTGAAGATGGACATTTTGCAAGTGCTGCTGGTTGTTCTGATGGTGAACTGGTGTCAATTTGTATCATAGCTTCATTACTGAATTTTAAGCTCATTGCACTCCACAGTTTCACAGTCCTGCAAGCCACACTTCCCATAGCAGCACACTGATTCTGTCTGCCTTAGAAATCAGGAGCATCTGAAGAATTGCCATCTGGAAGTGCCTAAAGCACAAAATGTCTGAGGCTGTCACTGCCCACATGAGAGAGGCTGTGTTACATCCATTGCCAGAAGGTTCTCAACATTTGAATTCCATTTCAGGGCCAGAAGTGCTCAGAATCGTAATACTACTATCACTCAGAAGGCTGTTGGAAGCTGGGTGACACTGTTGGATTCATCAGTGAAGTGAAGGAAAGCAGGGATGGTGCCAATCTGTGCTTTGTAGAAGATCCAGGGCCTTTATGATTTTCTCCTGAGCTGAACCTTTTATGGTATGCTTTCTCTGTGATTGCGGTCCATGGGTTTGCAGCATGCCTGATGTTTCTTCTCACTCCAGTCACTGCTCAAGATAATTTCAAATCTCCAGAACTGGCAGAGGGCAATGCTACTGCCCCAGCTCCAAGTCCGCCTTTCCAAACTGTGAAGCCTGTTTGCTTTGGCAGGAAAAAATCAGGGGTTGCAACTGGTTGTGACTGCTCTCTCATTAAGGACAGTGTGAAAGAAAAATCCTGAATTTACCAGTAAAACCATATTCAGCAGAGCTAGTGATCTTATCTTATTTTTCACCACTGTTCTTTTATGAAAACTATAGCTAAAACTCAGAAGAGAAAATGTCAAACAGACTTTTAGAGTGAGTTGCTGGACCATGCAATCCTGTTAGAAGTTAATGGTCCTTTCACAGTAGTGTCCTGTTCATAACAAGGGACAGTATTGTGGCTTCAGAGCTATCTTAAGGTTGGTCAGGTACAGAATGCTAATACTGTTTATCACTCCACAAAACTCAAAGTATGGTTTTGGGGTTTTTTTGCATAGATTTCAAATACCCAGATTTGCTACACAATTACTTCTTTGTAGAAACATATATAAAACCAGTTTGAATAACCATGACTTTATTGTACCCTCTTTCTTGCTTTTTTTTTTCTTTTTTCCTTTCCTTCTTGTTGGCACAGATGGAGAAATGCTTCATAGCATGCTTCAGCAGTCTAAGCATACCCTAAGTAAGTAGTGGAAGGAGGATTTCCTCACACCTCCTACCTGCCATGCGAAATTCAGAGCAAAGGAAATAGCACAAGTCAAGCATGCAGCTAAATGAGGCTCTTTAAAGACACTACCCAAGACTCTACAGGACATGCTATTTGCAAAGAACTGGAAATGATCTTGCATGCTATTTGATCATTCCCAAGAATTGTTTGGTCAAAAAAGTTCAAAGTAAGAATGCATTGAACTCTTTGAACATTACTAGAGCCATTTTCTCATTGTTTTTTTATCAAAGAGACAGGTATAACATTCCTGGTAAATACATGATTTTTTGCAGAAAAGAGGCTGTTAGTGCTGAATTACAGAGAAAGGCTGACTCACAGACTTACAGACTCCTTTCATTAAACCAGTAGTCCACTATTATGTTTTCCGTTTAGTTTCGACAATGTTTCTTAAACGTAAAGCCTTATAATACCCTTCTCTATGTCAGAAGACACTGCTAGTGCTGTATCGACACCGGTTAATTTTTGTTTGTCAACATCATACCCTTCTAGAAAGGCACCCCAGCTTGATTTTCAAATTTAATACAAGGTTCAGAAAAAATTTATTTTCTTTTGCTGTCACTAGTGTATAATAGTAGGTAATGCAGCAGCTAATTCATATTAAACTAAGAAAGTAGGACAGTCCTCGGAAGATTAACTAAAATCAATTAGCAAAGGGGTTGAAATAACTAGTGGCTTTCAATTCTCATTCCCACCAATAAAGCCTTTCCCCTTTCAGGATATGGAGGGGTTATTTTAATGGAAAAGAATAGCTGGCTTCTGGGCTTTGACTGCCAGCAAGAGAGTCAGTTAATTTTGAAAGTTACCAGATTTTCTCATTTGAATATTTGTCTCTGAGGAAGAAGAGTGAAATATCTGTATTTCATATTTTAAAATGAAATAATAATGATATGTTTGTTGCTTTCATTTTTTTCACTATAGAATTTGTTTATTCATCATTTTGAGAAAGGTGTATAGTAATGAGCATTTTGATCCTAAATACATTGCTTTCAATGTAATCAAAGTACAAAATGATTGTAAAGTCAGTATTATGTGATGTTCTGCTGAGCTGGTAGCATTGAAAACTCATACTGCATTTAGTTAGTGTTCTGCAGTAAAATAAATGACTACTTAAGAGTTTATGGGAAAAAGGTAATCAAATCCATACATTTCTGTAGAACTTTTGCTTGAGAAGGACCATAGACTATGACTGATTTTGGCTTCCTTTAATCATGATTTTATTTTCTTTTCCCCTTTTTCATACCCTTTATCTTGGGTACTGTTTTTATTTATATGTTCTGAATACTATAAAAATAAAGCCTAGCAAAATATCAACTTGCCTCATATTGTAACATTCACATTTTAATTACCTCCTACTTTTCAATCAGATTGCAGTCATATTTTTACAGTCGATTTAAGGTCATATGCAGTTTTCCAGACCATAGGGAGGGCTCAGACATGAGATGGCTATTTGTGTTATTTCCAATGTACTATCAGCCCACACAGCATACTGTGTGTTCATATGGTAATATAGATAGCTTTCCTTGGACAGACACCACATATGCTAAGATACCGAGTAAATTAATGCTAGTTTCACATTTATTTCCATTTCCCTGCATATTTCCATGCACTCATGAGAGACTACGAACATCTTCCCACCCCTTAGTTCATGTAAGTTGTGACTGATATATAGCACAAGACCTAAATAAGAACTAGTTTTAAGATCAAAAATTCTTTCTTTTGTTCTTTTATTTCTTTTCATTATCACGTGTGCTTGTTTGGAATATAATTTTTATGCCTCTATTTTGTTTACAGTGAGAATGCCTTGCAGTTTTCCCACTTCTCTTTCCATAATATTTTCATGCAGATTTGTATGATGTCACTAAGTGAAGCAATATATCTATCTAAACCAAAGTACTCATAGATGTATTCCACAAACTCACGCTTCCTGGATTTTGTTGTCAAACCAAACATATTACAGATTCTGATAAACATTCCTGAATGTCAAATATACAGGGAAGGACATTAGTGTTACTGTAATGTGATACAATGAAATTTGCCGGGCTCTTCAGTGGCTCTGTAGGAAGTAGTGCATCCAGATTCATTGATGGAACAGAAGCAAAACTGGCATATATCAATCTGGCCTTTGTGTCTAGATTTCAAAAATAAATGCTGCATTTAGCCTTACAAAATCTGATATTGAATTACTGAAAAAATGACTCCCCTTCCCTCAGAATCTTAACAAACATTGAAGCCTTGCTGGCTTAAACAGTAAAAGAGAACAGATGATTGATCTTTATTATATGATTCAGCCCTATAATAAAATATATCTGTCACTAATAGATCTAGGCCTATTTCACAATTTTTACTTAGCCAAAGGCATTATTGGAACAGAATATTTAGATGTTGCAGTTCAACCTAGGTGCTTTTACACTTCCTCCAGAGGTATGATCTGACTATTTAAATCAACTAAATCTTTTTCTCCTTAGTTCCATAATGATCATTTTTCCAATAACAAAAAAATAGTATTCATTCCTTTTACTGTTCATCTACTTCATGCGAAAGAAAGGTAAAGATAAATTCTCCACCCTTGGCAGTGTTCAAGGCCAGGTTGGATGGTGTCTTGGGTGATATGGTCTAGTGTGTGGTGTCCCTTCCCATGGCAAGGGGGTTGTAACTAGATGATTTTAAGGTCCTTTCCAACCCTAACTATTCTATGATTCTATGAAAGACAAGCAGTGATAATTAAGTTCTTTTCGGAAGGACTTTGGAGGTAGTCATTTGAGCAAAACATTTTGTAGGACAGAAGCCTTACCTCGCTGTACCTATATGTTCCTTCTTTGAAAGCCATTAACTCCACCCTTCATGCAGGGCCTCTATGTGTCTTTATGGAAGCTCTGTCCACAGCCTAAGCATAATTTCAGCTTTAGTGCTGGGACTCAGCATCTCCCACAGCTCTCAGCAGTATAATACTGGAAAATGAAAAAAGTGCATTTTTAAAGATATATATTTATATATTATGATTTGTAGAGGGAAAGTCCTATTTAGGACCCAGTTTACACAACCATTGAGGGCATGTGTTTCTTTTCAGTCTATTTTTCTTTCTAAATATAGTTTTGTTTTTATTCAGGATACATAAGCACACAGACATACAACAAAGAAATATTTCAGCCAGATATTTACAACAGACTGTGACTACAGAACTAATCAGATAAGACGAAAATAGCTTATAAGGAGGGTAGCACAAAGTACATAACTGTGGTCTGTATAAGAACACACATGAGGATTTTGCCTAATTTTGAAAAGATAACAATGAAACGTTTCTGAACAGCACATCAACCATTTGCATTTGATAATGAAGTAAAATGTAATGCATGGGTTATGTATCAAGGAGCATCATTTTCAGGTGGATGTTGTAGAAGTCCGGAAAGATTATCTTTTTTCGAAGGATTGGTAGCAGTTAACTTTAGTCTTACAGTTTATTTTATATTTTGTAGAGAGGTTTTTTTTCAAGGCAGGATAAATTTAATGAGAAAATTGTTTCTGAATCTCACTTTCTGCTTACTTCCAAAAGCAAAGATATGGTCAAAGGTTTCGGGATGACCAGTAACTTGAAAGGACAGTTAAGCACATTAGTCTCTCTCAGTCAGTGAGGATCAAATTTACTAAGTTAACATTTTTTCAGCAGGCTGTCTCAAAGCTGATTCTATTTACGCTTCCCACCTGAACTCTCTTTCTCTCCAAAGACTATTTCTCAAAAGTCTACAATTCAGTTTATGAGAGTCAGAACTGAAGTCATCTATTATTCTTCCCAAGAAAGTAAAAAAAAAAGATAGGCCTACAAGCACCTCGAAAAATGCCTGTAATTTTCAATTACATGATAACTTTGAATTTTTCAGATTATGTAATGTGCAAAAATATTTTCCTGAGAAAAAGAAATTTATCTCTTTCTGTGAAGCAAGTAATTTCTCATGTGCACAGTGACGGCCAATTCATATTTGGCTTCTTAGGTTCTAAGGGAATAAATTTAACATGACCTAACTTTGTTTTTGTTAAAGCCTTTCTGTACATACATAGTTACAGACGACTAGTTGAAGTAAAGTGGCACGGGTTTTTTGCAGCTTGTTTTTGCCATTCAGGCCAATGACAAATAACTACAAGATAGTATGTCTGTCATCACATTTCTGTGATGCCAAAATGAAAAGGCTCCCAATGTATTTTTCTAGTCTGCTTCATTTTGATTTTATTGGTTTGTGAAATAAATAAGCAAACTGAATTCAAATAAAAATCACTAGATTTCTGAAGGAAGAAGTAAAACCTGTTCATGTCTGTGGTTACTTTTACTTTTCAAACCTCAGAACAGGCTGATTAAGCATTTCAGTTAATAGTCTTTTTTGCCTCTATTTAAGCTCTGCTTCTATACAAGCTTCTGTTTCTTGTAGTCCTAGATTGGGGTATAAGTTTTAGCTTTCAGGTTTGACTGTTCTAACGAGCTAAATAAATACATGGAAGATAAATCAACCTCTGTGTTGTTAAACACAATTACTCAGCAGGGACAGGAGAGTATATTGTTCATTTCTGGCAGAAGGTAGTACATATTTGAAGACTGTTACTGTGTCTCCTCCAGATTTTCTTTTTTGCAAGTTTAATAATCCCACTGTGTTTTCTCCTTCTCCAAAAGCCATAACTTTCAGATGTTTGATCAAACCTTCCACTATCTAAGCGGTCCACTTTGTTCTTGAATTATGGTGCCCAAAATGAACACAGTACATCACCTAAGGCATCACCCATATTAAAAACATTAATTACTGTATGTGTCTTGCAGTCTGTATGCCTGTTTATGCATCCCAGTACGATGCTTTTTCACAACAGCGTTACATCATTGATTGCAATGCACTTGTCCTCAACAGACATTTATTATCTGGAGAATTACACAGCAACATATGTATACGTACATATATTTAGAATCGAAGTTTCCAGAGGGTTTTTTAATTTTTCAGTAGAAAACATATAGTATGTAGTTTATTGACTTATCAAAAGCAAAATAAAGCTTTATTGACTCCTGCACAGCAACATTACTACTCTAATTATGCAGAAGATTTGTTGATAGTCTTGTGTATTTTCCTCTAATTAATTACACACATCTTATTTTATGAATATGTTTTGGCTCTTCCTGTAGGAGTAAAATAAATTATACAGCCTGAGCATACATACACACATAATGGAAAACAAAGTCAAGAACTCAGCTAAATTCAAAATCAAGAACTACTCTAATTCAAGTCATATACTTGTCAGAAACGTATAAGCTTCCTCTCTTTCTCTGGCTTCTCCAGACTGCATTCAACTCCCATTCAGTCCATCCAGGACAGAGGAGCAGCCTAACAGTCACATCTTCCCACACTGCAAAGGGAAGAAAACACACTTTCAAGACCCTGTACAGCTTAGGCTCCACCTGCATTTTCAATCTTGCTTCTCTGAATAGATCTTTCTCTTCTGGACCTAAGGGAGAAGGTCCGGTCCTCAACAGAGACATTCAGGATAACTAAGGGTTTCACAGTGAAGGTGTTTAAACCTCAGTTTACTGAAGTAGTGGGTGTTAAGTGGTGTAATCATCCTCATATCTCACAAGGGATCACTGGGGCTCAGTCTACTGTTTCTCTCTGATGTAGCAAACTATCCTCATCAGTAATTACTTCAACATATATTAATATGTTGAGAACATACTTGTTCTTTTAGAAACATATGAAGAATTGCTGGAAATCATCTGAGTATCTTCACTAAATGTTATTTCTCTTTCAAATTGCATAAGACCAGTTTTAAGGGAAGTATAATTTCAAAGGTAACTTTTACCAGGGTGCATAACACTTTACCAGTTTGGATTTGAAATTTTTGTATTTGAATGGAATACAAGTGAGAACAATACCCAAGATCAAACTACAGAGAAAACATAGAGTTTAAGCATATCTTGTCACTTCATCCCTTTGCCACACCGAGTTTGTTCTCCTTACTTCCAAGCAAAGAACAGGTAGGTTCTTAATTTAAATCCCTCTTATTAATCTACAGCTTTCCTTAGACCCTCTGTGGATTCACCATTTTAGTATTAGGTGCCTCACTCTCCCAGCTGCAAAAAGTCACACAGAGCAAGGAGAAGGTGACTAAGTCTGCTTGCCAAAGCTTTTATTCCTGGAAAGAAGAGCTCTGGAGTCCTGGGTTCAGCTACAGCAGTCATTTTTTCTCCTTCTTAGTAGATGGTGCAGTGCCATGGTTTTGACTTTAGTCTGGGAACAACATTGATAACGCTGATGTTTTTAGTTGTTGCTAAGTAATGTTTACTCCGACCAAGGGCTTTCTCAGACTCATGCTCTGCCAGGGAGGAGGGGAAGCCAGGAGGAAACAGAGACAGGACACCTGACCCAAACTGGCCAAAGGGCTATTCCATACCACAACACATCATGCCCAGTATATAAACTGGGGGGAGTTACCTGGAAGGCCCAGGTCACTGCTCAGGTCAGGCTGGGTATTGGTGGGCAGGTGGTGAGCAATTGTATTCTCTCCCTTTGTTATTTCCCTTATCATTATTATTATTGGTGGTATCAATAGTGGTTTTGTATTATACCTTAGTTACTGGACTGTTCTCATCTCAGCCCACGGGAGTTACATTCTTTTGATTCTCTCCCACATCCCTCTGGGAGCGGGGGGAGGAAGAAGGGAGAAAGTGAGCAAGTGGCTGCGTGGTTGTGAGTTACCGGCTGGGCTTAAACCAAGACATCTTGTCTGCAGGGATCACTGAAGCAATGCAGTACCTTAGCCCTGACTGCTAATGGCTTGAGGGGCATGGTGGGTCATTTCTTTATTGTTTTTAATCTGGCAATGCTCTTATGCTTTTCCAAAAATGAGCATGTGTAGCTGCTTGGTAATTACTCAGTGATTCACTGCTTTTCAGGGAAAAATACAACAGTAAAAGTTCTAAAAATATTTAATAAGAATGTAACTATTAAATAAAAACTCGTATTTTGTAGTTCTGATAACCACGGGATGTTGACATCAGGACATTAACATAGTGCTATTCACGTAAGTTCTCACTTAGCTAATTATTGCTACATAGACAGGTCTGTTCACTGTCTTCTGCTCAGCCATTACTATACATCTTACCAAAGATGTGACTGAAGATAAAGATGACTAGCATAAACTTTAAAAGCTTTATATTAAAAACTGTTCAATGGCAAATTGCTACAGGATTGCCAGGGCTCAAACCTGAGCTTTTTCAGGATTACATGAGTTCCCAGCTCATTTAGGAACAGGTTAGGCAGTTTCACGTGTTAGGGAATTAGGGGAGTCTAGTTCCAGAAAGCAAGCTGGTTTTGTCTCAGGACAACAGAAAGCCTTTTCGAAGGGACTGGCTGGGAGGAGTGACTCAGTGATTCTAGTCCATGGATCAGTCCAATCTCTGATTGATTTTTATTGATATTGATGTGGCACTTAGGACAAGGTATCAAGAGCTTTAATCTATATTCACTGCTGTAGAATTGTTAGCCCTGAGATGTCATCTACTTCTCATTTTTTGTTTTCCTTTGTTTTATTGTAATGATCAAGTTTAGAAAAATGGAAAAGGTTAAGTAGGTGTTCAAATAGGAATGAAACATTTGTCTGCTGACTGTTATGTGATAATGGTGCAGTACAAATAAATAATGCAGCCAAGAAACACAATAATATATACCCAGGGAACAAACAATAATATTTAAGCCCTATTTCATCAAAATACTTGAACACATACATACTTTCTAAAATCCAGTTTAATCAGTCTTCAGAGTGATAAGAACAGTAGAAACAGTTACTTGCCATGCCAGAGCTCAGGAGATGGGGAAGCAGAGATCATAGAATCACAGACTGGTTTGGTTTGGAAGGAATCATAAAGCTCATCTAGTTCCAACTCCCTGACATGGCCAAGGGCAGGGACCCCCTCCACTAGTCCAGGTTGCTCCAACCCCCATCCAACCTGGCCTTGAACACTGCCAGGGATGGGGTGCGGGAGATATGGACAACACAACAAACCAATATGATTAAATGCTGACACTTTATTGAGCCCGAATAGCTGTTTATATAACCTTTCTAACTGTCCACACGAACTCTATACAACCCCGATCGGCTAAGTCTCACCTAACTACAGCTCACGATAGGTTTAAGCTTTCAGTACACACGAAGGCATTATCAGTCCTAAAGTATGCAGAGTTTCTTGTTACATAACCGGGAGTTGTCTTTCTCAAGCTAACTCCCTCATTCCACAGCCGCAAATACTCTTTAAATAACCTTATCACTAGGCCGTGGTGCCTAACTCAGACTCTTGCTATTGACATGAGTCCTGGATCGCTCATGTGTCCATTTTGTTCCAAATAGTCCTCCACAATGGGGCAGACACATCTTCTCTAAGCAACCCATGCCAGGGCCTCGCTACCCTCAGAGGGAAGAACTTCTGCCTGAGATCTCGTCTCAGTCTCCTCCCTGTCAAGTTAAAGCCATTCCCCCAGTCCTGTTACTACATGTCCTTGTAAAAAGCCCCTCTTCAGCTTTTTGTAGCCCCTTTTAGGCACTGGAGTTGCTCTAAGGTCTCCCTGGAGCCGCCTTTTCTCCAGGCTGAACAAGTCCAGCTCTCAGCCTGTCTCCAGAGCAGAGCTGCTCCAGCCCTTCCAGCATCTCCATGGCCTCCTCTGGACTTGCTCCAACAGCACCACATCCCTCTTGTGTTGTTGCCCCAGAGCTGGACCTAGGACTTCAGGAGAGGGTCTCCCCAGAGCACTGCAAAGGGGAAGAATCCCCTCCCTCGACCTGCTGCTCACACTCGGAGGATGCAGCCCAACACACAGTTGGTTATTGGGCTGCAAGTGCACATGGCTGCGTCATAGTTTCTGATGCCATGGATAAATCTGGCATCTGCAAAGAGACTTGAGTATCTGTAGAAGGGTGTTCCTTCTCCTTTGGTCTGCCCTCCACAGGAGGACAAGTGTGCAGAGCAGTCAAAGCTCTGTTCCGAGCTCCCACTGCATCTGCACCCTCATTCAGCCCCCACAAGGACTGTGGGAAGAGATGAGAGGAAAAGGGGATGCCTCCACTGTCCTCCTACAAGAGCAGCAGTATGAGTTTCAGTTACAGTCACAGCAGAAGTGTCAGCATATTATTAGTCTCCAAATTCCGTCCTAATAAAATTATTAAGTTAATTAATTTTCATGGAGTCACTGGACATTGGCCTTAATCCTGTTAGCATAAATAAACATTAATCAGCCAAGAAAGCATACTTTCAAACCACATGACTTGTAAATGCAATAAAATTTTAATGTGAAGATGAAAGAATTGCATGTAATGCTGACAATTCACTCTCTGGACCTTCTTTACTCCCTGCTTTAGTAGTGATTTAAACCTCACTCTAAATCTATGCTTGGAAGCACAAGAGGTAATGTGTTTGAAGGCTTTTATTACCATCCTTCTGAAAGAAAGTTATTAATTTAGTTATTGTTCAAAACTAATGTCGTGGTTTAAGCCCAGCTGGTAA
>NW_009943963.1:0-14798 GCF_000696875.1 Nestor notabilis
AGAAGATGCCCGCCGCGGGGCGGACGGCGGGCTTCCTACTTCTCCTCTGCGGGGGTAAGTACCGCCGAGCCGGCCTTGCGGGAAGCTTTGGGGCTTAGGTGACCGATGCTTACCCAAAATACAAACAAGATATAAATAACCCTAATACTTTCTCTTTGGTTTTTAAGCTCTAAGGCTAAGTTAGAACAGATGTGAGTTTACTTGTTCTTTAAATTTATGATGCTAAGAAGAATATTCAAGTGTATTCCTATGTTAAGTTTCTAAAACATTATTCCTTCTCTGCTGCCCCCCTCCCAGAGCTTTTTGCATCATCAACCTAAATGGGGTTTCGATTGATAAATGAAAATGACCAAAATATGAAAAGTTACTGGATAGTAACTTAGATGATGCTATCCCACAGATGTTAAGTTACTAAAGCAAACAGAAAATCCATTATATCTCTTTTTCTTCCATATGGCTTTGTTTGCCAATACATTTCTGATGTTTACATGAATAAATCAAAGTTGTTGTATGCTAGAGAATGCAGTATAACCTTGCATGCCAAAAATGCATTTATGAAAAAAAGCAAGCCTTACACCAGCCCAGTAGTTCACTTGTTGGTACAACGGAGTAAGGTGCAATATTAATTCTGTACTTGTGATTCTTCGTAAAATATGCAATTTGGTCTTTATCGTTATTGTTTCAAATTCATTGGATTAGTTCACACCATTTTAAACTACTTTCTGTAACTTGCAGAGATTATAAAGCCTCTTTATTGGGCTTTCCCTTAGTATGCTAAAATGCTTCAAGTTGTCCTTGTACCTTCTCTTCCTAATACAATATTGTTAAGGCCTGACCATCATAAAAACTCTGGTACTCAAACATCGGATGTGTGGGACATACGATGTCTAAACTTATTTAAAAAAATAGAACGGGTTCATTTCACCGTCAGGAAGAATTAGCAGTACTTGCATTGCTAGTGGATGATCTGTCACGCCTACTTTGCTTTTATCTTTGGCAAATCCCATTTTCTTTAATGTTTTTGGCAGAATTAGGAGAAATGTAATTTACCTAAGTTGTTCAGTTTGAGGGGTATGGTTTCATTAGTGAAAATGATTCACATGCATTTGCTTGAAAATGATTTCCGCTTAAGCTGGACAGATGAACTTCTATTCATGCTGTGATACCCCAGAATATTGTATGAGCTGAACTAGCTGGTGCTTGGAACTGCCGAGCTGCTCTCTTATACATTTGTGTGTTTGCTTTTCTTCATTGTTTCCCTTTCAGTTGGACTGTCATTTGATTTTACGTTTAGTTGTATAACTTTAGATGAATTTCACTCTGTAAGTCACGGGCAGGAAAGGGACTTGTCTTTGTGTTCTCCGCACTCCAGATAGATATCTGAACCTTTTCTAAGTGTCAGACCTAAGCAGTTGGAAATCAGTGTAAAAGACTTTATTATTAAATGTGACCATAACTTGTTAACTGTTGGATCTGTCTATAGCTTGGAGGAAGATTATAGGAATTTCTTTGAGTAGAATGGATTGTCAAGTAGACTTTTTTTTAATACTTCTTGCTTATAATTACAAATATTAATTTTGTTTATGTGCTCAGCTTTGACTGGTGAGGTTTAATGCTTGATTCCCCTTAATTTTCACTAAAACTACGGGAAAGAAAAGTTGTATACATTTAGGATCCCACTTTAGGGTAGTTGTATTCATAGTTATTTCAAAAGTCTAGCATATTAGCAATGTTGTATGGGTGTCTGTTGCTGGAGAAGCACTGTTTCATATTGTTGAGATGTGTGACATTAATTCCTATTTATCCAATGAAAGCTGAGTTGACAACGGGTAAGATCAGTCGTTATGTCTTGGAGGTATCAGCAGAATCCCTGCACGCGTAGAGTTCCAGCTCAGAAACAGAGCTATCTTATGTGTGATCCTGCAGTCCCTTGGCAGGAGGAGGAGGAACACAGTGAAACTTCCATAGCCTCCATCCTCGGGGAGAGACAGAGATTCATCAATGCTAAAACTCTGTTGTGCTCTTGCCAGGTGTTGTGAAGGCATCTCTCTCAGCTGGGCAAGACCTTATCATAGAGGGTTCCCACCCAAAGTTAACATGCAGTGATACCCTTGCACTCGTCTTCTGTTGGTACATCTTGGGCTTATATAACTCTGGGGGTTTTGGAAAGCTTAAAACTGCAGTAGTTCTTAAAACTACTGTGTTTGTGCTCCCAACTAACCCAAAGGATTTCTCTAACTTGGAGCAAGATTGCGTTTTACCAAGAGAGCTGGATTAATCAGTCTTGTGAGCATGCTGTTGGTTGAAAGGATTAGATCCGGTTCTTTTGTATTGGTGGGCTTCAAAAAGTACACTGGACCATTTGTTCTGAAGCGGAAAGGTTGAAGCCTGCTGCTTTTGCACCATAAGCTACATGTGAGTCTCTTGCAGGCACTGGTATTAACATGCAGCAGCCTAGAAATAGAGGAAATGAAAGGAATGTTTTTTCTAAAATTAAGACTTCTGTGTCTTTCATCAGCATCAATTCAAAGAAACCCAGGTTTTTATTATGGAGTGTGCGCATGTATTTTTCAGAAGTTTTACATCTTGTCAGTTGTAGGGCTTCAGGGTATTTACTCACAGGTTGTGCTGCATGGCTGTTTGGCACTGGGAGTTTTGATTCATTTCTGAAAGCCCATTGATACAAGAGAAGGACGTTGTTGAGTTAAGTGTAGGAAAAAAGTGCCTGTGGGAAAGACTTGGTAGGATTGTCTTGTGTGGAAAGTAATTTTTATTGTTAAAGGGAATACTTTTGAAGAGCTAATCTATTTTCAGTGGATAAAATGAAGTTTGTAAGCATTACACTATACATGTGTTGTAAAATTGGAAGGGAAACCTGCATCTACATAGAAATAATAGAGATGCTACTTCAACAAATGTACTTCTGAATACAGATTATTCAAACTTTTTTATTGACCGTGATATGAAACTACTCATGAACGTATTAATTCTAATGCTCATTTAATCATTGTTTGGAATCAATTCTCATACTGCTGGGGTTACAGTTAATATTTTATTTTGACTGGTTACAATTTACAAGAACTCCTGGCTCAACTTAGGCATCCAGATCAAGGACAGACTTTAGAAACCAACTGTGCAAATATTGACATTCTTCTCCCCAAAGTTTAGATATTTTGTGTAATATTTGTATTTCATAATAGAAAACGGATGTTTTCCTTAGGAAAAGGGCACCTATGTGATTCTTTAAAAAAAAAAAAGGCAACAAAAAACAAAGAAAGACCAAAAAAACCCCCACAAACAATAAACCAAACGAAAAAGATTGCTTGTGCAATCTTTAGATAAATAAAACAGTCCTTATCAGATCAAATGGTGGAGCACAGACCATTGCATTGAGTCAGGGACTGTGTTAAATACAGGCATAAATTTGTTTGTGTGCCTGTCATTTTGGCAGTGATCTGGTCAGACAATATGTGATTCTGATTCTACTTTGTTTAGATTATAACCCTGACTGTAGGGCAAGGGCAAAGATAATCTGTGGAGGAACGTGATCTTGTGTGTCTTATTTGGATAACGTGTAAGGGCTGTGAGTAAATTTCAAACCTCACTGTTCTTTTTGGTAGGAAAAAAGAGTGTTAATTATGACACATTGGCTCTTTCCTACTTTGTTATTTTTCTCTGCCTGGAGGTTCAGCATCTTTTACACTGGCTCTTCCACAGGCACCTCACAGCCCACTGGTGGTGCCAGCGCTTCTCCTCACTCCCGTTACCTGCTTCTGCCTGCATGGACCATGAAACTGCTGCCTCACCCGCACAGGACTGACTGCGGGGTTCAATCCCAGCACTCCTGCTCACTTCCAGGGAAGGTGCCTGGGCCCTCTGGCCCTCTAGGTTCAGTGTTTCTCCTCACATAACTCCTATTCCCAGGTCCTTCACCTTCCAGTTTCTCCACAAATGAAATTTGGCACTGAAGTTCACAACCTGAAGCATTTTCCATTTCACAAACATCAATGTACCGTGTTGTTTTTTAACTTGTTCTAATAGGATCCATATTTGTGTATATTTAATTTCCTTCTCATTGCTGTACTGTCTGTCCCTCAGGTGCCTGTATTTGCCTATCTGCCTGTCTTCTCAGCGTGTGTGTCAGGTCACTGTGCAGTATTGGCTTGATTAGTTCCGCCAGTCAGTTTGCTGGCGTCTTGGTCTTTGGCTTCATTCATGGGTTTTGTTACTATCATAAAGACAGTACAAAGGAAATTAATATGAACGTTACAAAACCCCAGCATTTTAATGCTAAAACCTTTATTCATTAGGCTATGATTAACAGACAAGATTTCTTGTAGTATTAACAGAAGCAGATAGTTTGTGTGACAGCATTGGTTCAGCACCTGAATACAAGATGCCCACGTTCAGTTTTCCATCTGCATGTCATATTACACTTTTTTTTTTTTTTTTTTTTTTTTGATAGTTTTTACTAAAGCCACAGACACAAGTGGTGAGAAAATGTGTATTTTGTCAATCTGTTTCTCCCCCTCTTTGGCCCCTGGCAGGAGGGAAAAGATTCGTTTGCTTGTTGCTGTACTCACATTCTTGGCACCATTACTGAGGCTGGTAACGAGGCAAGTACTAATTCTAGTCTTTTTTGGATTTGGACTGAGGTAACTGGTTTGAGGGAAGCTAAATAGTATCTCTCTCCTCAGTACCTTGTTTGGCAACTGTACTGATTTATGCATACTGCGTATTTAAAGGAGACATACAGTAAACAAGAATTCATAGCTCCCACTCCTCCTGGTCTCCCCCATAATGCAAATACAATAGCAAACGCAAATATGCCACAGGTTGGAAAAAATCTATGCTGCTCAGAGCTCTGTAGAGCCTTTTTGTGTAAAGGTCACTTAGAGTCTGTCTGCGGTGAGGAGAGGGTTTGCTTTATTCATAAGTCAGCATCCTTCAGCTTTCCGGTAGAACCAAAAGTGGTGCCAGCTGGTGACTGACTGGAATTGTCTCTTGGTTTTGAAATGTAACAAATTGCTGGATGCTGCTTATTGGGTGCTGGCATTTGTATGAGTAAAGTTGTGAAACTTACTTGAACACAGATGGTGATTCCCTGCATGACAAAGGTGTATGTTAAGAGCATGCTCCTTCAGGATTGAGGCACGTTCATAGTGCAGAATCTGTTCTTAGTTCTTGCTTTCTACGTTTATTTTGTTTGGCAGAAGCAGACCTTAAAAAATTCACCAAATTATCAAAAGAAACTTTGGAATTGTTTTTTCTCCAGATGATTTTTTATTTTTTTTTTAAATTGTCTGTTACATTTTGGAAAGCAAACAACTGAAGCATGGCAAGGATAAATAAAGCAGTTACTGTAGGAGAAGGATAGATTTTAGGTTTGCATATTAGTTTGGTTAGATCAGATTCAAGTTTTTCAGTTAACAGCTGTGCTTCAGATTTGCTTGTTGTCTCACACTCATTTTTCTGTAAAACACCACCATCACTAACATTCTCCTTTGCATGCCACATGCACTATTGATTGCCCATCACATGACCCCATATTGGGGCATATTGGAGCTGACACAAAGTGGGGAAAATACACTGGAAAACTTTACAGAATTTCTAGAGTGGTGATGCATCAATAAAAAAACAACATCAGAGAAGTTGCAGGTAGCTATAGAATAAAATCTGTTCAGAAGCTTTATTTCTACAATGGGATCTTTTCTTTCATCAGTGAGATGAATTGGCCACTTCCACAATGGTTTTGGTGAAGCCATTTAACAAGTTTTCATATAGATAAGTTGCTTGTTAATAAGTTTATGGAGAAAGTTTGCATTAATAAAATAGTGAGTCAGCTGAGGTGTGAACAGCCAGATGGATTTTGCTCTTTTTGGAGCTAATCCTTTATTTATTTATTGATTGATTGATTGATTGTACCTAAAGCCATCTTATTCTTCAGGTGTTTTGTCCCTTGCCTCACATAAGGAGAACACAAAACTGGTTTTCTTAAAGATTGTTTCATTAAAACAGCCAAATAGTTAAAAATTTCTGGATCTTGAAATGGGACCTGGTGCATTTTTACCTAAAAGAGATGCTCTGTAAATCTGCTGAAATGAAGATGATCATCAGTGCTTTAGAGCTTAAGGGAAAATCACAGTCAAAACAAGAAATTGGAAACTTTATGGGGATAGTAGTGCCAAAAATGTTGTTTGACTGGATTACTTTAGAAATTTGGCTAACTAAATCAGGTGATTGTAAAAAAAGAAAATGGATATATTACTCCTAATGGCTGTCTAATGGTTTTTCAGTGTATGCATTTAGAAAACTAATTAAACATTATACTTAACTGATGTAACAAAGTTGCTTGTGTTGCTGTAATGGGTGGGTTTTTTTAGTGTCCATTATGGCTTTCTTCTAAATGACATAAACTTCAATCTTGGATAATAAAATTAAATCAAGGTTTTTTCCTTATTCAGAGACACCAAGTTTTCTTACATTGACAATTCCATTATCTGTTCTTTCATGTGCGAAATGGCAAAACTCATGTGGACATCAGTAGACCAGAATGTCGCATAACTCTGAAGCCCCTTAAAGACTAGTTTTGCTAATCAATTAGAGCAGGTATCCAATAGTCCTATCGGTGCCATTCCAGAGCTGACTTGGAGCTGTGACTTAAATCTCCCAGTGGCTTAAAGACACAGAAATTTCTCTTGTTTTGTAAAGAGTAGATGAATAATTGTGGGTAGTTCTTTACCACACTGCTCCTGCATCAGTATCTGAGACTTTCAGATTGGTCCCTGACGAGGATGTTGCAGAGCAGCTCCCTTTGACTCCCTTAAGAGGATACTTCTACACTGATTTGTTTCTGGATTTTTTCGCCTTTGTTTGGTAAGGTGGCCTTCCATATCCTGTTAGCTAAAAGTAGACATTGAGAAGTTATTTCTGAGCAAATAGAAATGGAGATGTAAGAAATGCAAATGGTTTACAAAATATTGGTGAGAATGGATTGATTCTCTAGGTTATCTTCTCCACCCCCTACCACTGTATTCTTCAGAAATTACCCATGAGGTTGAAAGTAGCTCTTTGTGTTGCTGCTGTGTGTTCAGGAGGAAGATGAGGATGACCAGTGTTCCTGCTGTTTTGCACAGCGGGGTGAGGGGAGAAAGAATTCGGATTAATATAGATAAAATGGAAGAGAAAGCCAGAGAAAAGCTAGGGCTTACTGAAATTTAGTCCATAACAGTCATCTACGGCTTTAAACATCTGATATTATTTTTTTAAAATATATATATTAAATGAATTGTGTCTATTTGGAATACCCAGTATAGAATGATTAATATATACATTTATGATGGTCAGTCACCTCAAAGTAGGAGAGGGTTTGAAATATGCATGTACTCCAGGGCTGCAATCAGGCTTTCTTTTGCAGAGAATAAAACCAGACACTGGCAAGTTATACGGAAATATTTCTAACTTATATTGATATTGCTTTGTGGTCTGCAAGACTGTAAGACAAAAGGGTGCTGTTCATGAAATCTAAGTAACAGGGGTGGGAAAGGAGCGGTTTCAAAACTCTCATTAGGAGAAGGCTTAAAGTTTTGATTTTACTAGGAAAAGATGTAGTTTATTTTCCAGGGGAAAAATATTGGCAGCAGGGGAATTAGAGTAGTTTTCGGTAGAGGACTTTGACAGTTTTGATACTGTCTTTCGAAATTGCAGTGTGATAACTGGCAAATTCTGCCAGGACCTTTGGGGAAAGTATCCAATGCTCATTATTAACAACAAAGTGCTGCATTGGCACCTCCAATATGAAGAACATCATTTTGTAAAGCGCTTCAACAGAGCCTTCTAGCGTCTTGGAAGTACTTGGGCGTATGCTTAGGTTTAACCCGTATCGACAAAGCATTTTAGACTGGGACTGGTGAAAAAAAGCCCTATAAAGAATTGCACAGAATTCCCTAGGTTAAAACTGTGGCAGTATATTCAGGTGCCAAATTTCTTTGCTACCCTTCAATGTAAAATTCCCTTTCCTGGCATGTACCTAGACTAACAATTGTCATGAAATGCAGGTTTTACTCTTGTGCGAGCAACACATTAGAAGTAAGTATTAACATCTCAAACTTCTGCTGCTGTCTGCAGAACACAAATGACCCTGGTAGTTCGGAAGCAGCTTATGTTATTACACAGGAGTGTAGGTGAGGCTAGCTTGAGCTGAGCTCCGTGTCGTCTTAATTTACGGTATGTAGGCTAGTATGTTCAGAGCTAATTTAGTTATCCTTGGCCTACCTTTTCATCTGAGAGTTAGATACAGTGCTCCTGACTGGTTTTTCATTGTGACTAAGATAAACATTTGAGATACTTTTCACTGACAGCATGGACAAAGTTCTGTGTGTGTATGTATGTATATTAATTCATTTATTTAGATAGTTTTACTGAGTAGCCTTCTTAATAGTCTAACTAACTTCCCTGAGTTAGGCCAGGTAAGATCTGCCTTTAAATCTTTTTTGTAGGCCTGTTGTTTCCCCGAACTGTAGGCATTTGACAATGGTTTTTGGTGCTCTGCTGCCTTGAGTCACTTGTGCTGCTTTTGAACTGTGAGTTATTGTGGGGTACTATGTAATCCCTTTGCATTTTGATAGTCAAGAGTGTCTGTGGAAAGAAATACAGAAATAAATGTAAAGAAATTATGATTGCCTGTTACTGCTTTTGAGCAATTCAGGATAAAGGTTTCTCTAGTTGAACCTGTGGATGTCATTGAAATAAAAAGGACCGAGGAAAATTATTTCTCTAGAGTGGCTCATCACAATCCCAGCTATGAAACGAAAAAGTGATGAGAATGTTTAAATTTTGAGTTTGAACATACAGGTTTTAAAGTGATGAGGGGGGAACAGTATGGCTGCAATATAAATTTTATTGCACATTTCAATTGAGGATTGCTGACATGTTCTGAATGAGAAAGCATTTTAAGCAGTTTTCCTGGTTTGATAAACTTTTGCCTTTGTGCGGGTCTGAAGAGCTGTCCTAAATTGCTTTGCTAAGGACTTTTTGGATACTAAGATTTTATAACGTACATTTTCCAGATCCTACTGTATTTTAAAACGAGAGAGGGAGAGAGAAAACAACCCAAGCATTTCAAACCATTTCTGTAAATTCAACAACAGGCAGGACCATCTTAATACACTGTGATAGATCACCCATATACCGTCTATAAAAATCAGAAACATTTATAAAATTATTTTTTCTTCAAACATTCAAGCATTTAAGCGAGCCTGTTACTGTTGGGGAAAGGGTCTTTATTTAACTCTTTCTCTTCTTAAACTGTAATAAAATTTAAAATTAAAATTGGACCAAAAGTTTCAGGGTGTTAAATGCCTAAAGAAAACGGATAAGAATAGAAAGCCCAAGGTTTTACTTTTTGCCTCCCCCTCTCCTTTTTTTTTTAAATCTGGCTGCCACAGACTCTATTGTTATTTGTATTTTCATAATGTTTCCAATAATTTATGAAAGCCGTGTCTCCTGGCATCATGCAGTTAGGTGTGAATTTTTCCCTTTATTGAAAAAATTCTGGCCTTTGTCTCTGCACAGGAAATCTTGGCATCACAGCCGAGATATCCTAAGTAACTGAATATCAGAAAGCAAATTAGAAGAATCTATACAAGTCTCTCCTTTAGTCTCTCAGAATCTGCGTGTCCACAACACGATTTCTAGGAGACAGTAAGGAAAAGGCGTGTTATTTAAGTATTTATGTTGGTAATCACAAACGCAGCTTAGCTTGAATATAGTAGTGCCAGAGTAATAAGGAAACTGGTGACAAGGACTTATTTTAGAAAATGTTCTGTTGCTAAAAAAATCCCCCTGCCAATATTTTTCTTTTTTTTTTTTTTTTTTCTTTTCTTTCTTCCTGGTGGTGGTGATAATGTCAGAATTACCACATGGAGTCACGCTAAAACTCCATCTGGCTCAGTAGCCTATTTCTTGGTGGTGGCTGGCACTATCCAGTTTTGAATGGTGCATTTTGGCCTTCATACTTCTTGGAATGTGAAGAGTAATAACAAGAAGTTTAGGAAATACTGGTTTTGAAAAAAAAAATAGAAACAATTGGTGATATTTAGTGACAAAGATGAGAACTAAGAAAGCACATAGTTAAAATTTTTCAGTTCATGCGGAAGTATTATAAAGATGGATGTAATGCTGAAAATGGACTAATGGTGGAAACAAGACATGGGGGTTATAGCAAGAAAGATTCAGGAAGCGTTTTGGTAACAGGCAGCCACAGGAATCGGTTGTCTGCATTTACTGGAGGATTTTTGTTACTTAAGAACAGGTGGGACAGCAATGTATTGATGTGGTAACGTATAACAGGTCCTACCTTGGGTGAGTTATATGACCTCTGCTGGAAACTTCATCTTATGGTTTTATGCTTAGGGTGTAAGAAATAGGACCAATGCGGCCTTTGTATGTCTGCTGAAGTTAATGCCTGATGTTTGATTAATCAGACTTCTTTAAGATAACTTGAGTTTGTTATCTTTTTCTTTATTCTTTAAGATAACTTGAGTTTGATATCAACTCTCAAATCTCAATGCGATTTGAGAGTTGATATCAAAATACTTCTATTCTTAATCGTTAACAGCTGAATAGACAGGAGCATCTGCCTTTGATGTCAAGACAAGCTTTTGGAGTTTCTGGTTTCCAGAATATCCTCAGGGATGTATTTGATTTGCGGAGGTCTTTGTATTTTTAAAAATCAAGTTCTGATACCATATCTAGTGTTCTCAAATCTCAGGCAATGAGTTGGGGACCTCACACTGGCACTGAACGTGTCCAATTAGGGCCTTGAAAAAGCTGATATGTGTATGGACTAACCTAGTCACCCAGAAGAATAGAGAGAATTCTGGGTTTTTTTTCAGACAGAAAAGGAAATGTGTTGGAGTGATAATATTTGTTGAATATTATCACCGTGTTGAAGTAGACACAGGATTTGAGAATCCATTTTCTTAAGAGTTAAACTGGATTTATGGTTTGGTAGGCAGGTCTTGTTAAATGAGATTTTAATGACAGTAGAAAGACCATGGAAAAAAAAACAAAACAGCACTGGGATTATAACTCTATTGTCACTATTTTCCACCCTGAATCCTAAATTGCAATTGCCAGGACCATTTATCTGTCTTTGACTTTCACTGCTGAGAACTCTCTCTAGTTTTCCCTTTTATCAATGCAGTGTTTTGCTAGATTTTATTCTTTGAAGAACTACAGCTTGTGTTTTTCCATTCTTGGTTCTGTTTCACTGCAGTAATGCATTCATTGTATTCCACAACATTTTCAAATAAAAAAGTGTTTATGTTTAAATGTGCTTCATTTAAAAAGGAGTTCGGGACATGAGCTACTTAACTGCTGTTGGTTGCCAGTACAGGTCTCATTGAAGGATCTGATAAGGTGTTTTACAAAATAAAACTATTGGGGAATATGATGCAATCCTATAATGTTATCCTGTTTCCTGTTCTGAGATTTTCGTTCACCCTCTGCATGCCAGCAGAGTATAACAATAGGTTGTACCCCATTCTGAATGCAAGATAGAGACAGGAAATCACTATGAAGAAAAGAGAGATTATTATTCCTCCTATCCAAAGACTGAGTTCAATCCTAGTTAGTCTTGATTTAAAGCAGAATTGTTACCTTGTCACCTTTTCTGGCATTTGGAGAGAAATCTACAAATGCATGGCACTGCTGTTGAAAATGAAATTGCACTGGACTATGTGATTACCTTTCCAAATGTCCTGATAAAGAGTGCAGGCGCTGTCACAGCATCTGCGATTTTTTAGGCATGTGATTTTGTATGGATTTTTTTTTTCCCTACATCTAGCTTTTGAATAGTCTGTAAATACCATCAATCTCACAATCGAATTAAAACCTTAAGCCTTAATTCTTTTTTCATTAATTAAAAAGATAGGAAGAAGCATTATTGTTGACTTGGAGAAACTGTGGAATGCCTCATCTTTCTCTTTTTACAACAGACACCCTCTTTTAGCAACTTTAACTATGACTGCACTTAGATATCACTAGATAATAGATGCAGATAAAATGGGTTGGGTTGGGAGGGACCTTAAGGATCATCTAATTCCAACCCACCTGCCACAGGCAGGGGGACCTTCTGCTAGCAGGAACACCTTCTGCTATATCAGGTTGCTTAAAGCCCCATCCAGCCTGGCCCTGTATCATGGAGCACGCTGCCTAAACTGTTAACAATGCTGAAGTTTTTTGTGCAGAGAGCTGCTAGTACACATTTTGTTAGAAGTCTATACATAGTTAGGGTAGACCAGAGCCCCAAAATGTATCCTTGCTTAGAAAGAATGAGCTTAAAAAAATGTTGCCAATGAGAGAAGAAATGAAGAATTAAAAAAATTCCATAGTAAATTCAGGTACTACACTCCAGCTTCTGTGCCTATCTTATTTGCTTGGGGAAATTCCAGCAAAGTTGGTGTTAAAAGGTATGTTTCTTTTCTGTTGCTAATGCCAGGTCTACGAAATGAGGGAAAAACGACCAAGTGTTGGGAAAATCAGGAAACTGTCAATGCAGAAAGGACTGTCAAAAGCAGTATGGGCAAGATTTTCATATAATGGTTCGCTAGTGCATTTAATGGGGTCATAGTCTTTTCTAGCAGCACTTAATGAAGAGTGTTTTTCCCCCTAGATTTCAGGTAACCTGTAGACTGTAAAATAATTAAAACAAGAACAAAATTGACACTATTATTAATAGTGGTGGGATTTTTGTTTGTTTGTGGGTGTTTGGGTTTCTTTTTTCCTCCTCCCCCGCCCCCCCCCCCGGGCGGGGCAAAGCCTGTCGCATTTTTTTAAAGATGCTGTATTTGCTTCTGGAGAACAGCACATTAAGACAAGTTTCCAATTCCTATTGCCGTGGTAACTTCTCTCAACATCAAGTAATGAATGAAAGCCAAGTTTAGTGACAACTTCCAGAGTTTGAAAATTACTTTGGATTAAAAACTCTAAAAGGGAGGGATTGCTCCATTTATCTCAATGAGACATTAACCCTGAAGTCTTCAGAAGTCATTTAAATATGGTCATTGGCAAAGCTATATTTTTGTTTGTTGATTTTGCTGATCGTTTCAGTAGAGCTGTCCAGATAAACAAGTTAATCCCCCTGGATTGTTGTAGGAAACAAATGGCCACTGATGGGCCATGATCACTACCAGAGTTAGGTGAATATTTAACAGGGTCTTCAAGCCCTTGGCAAAGGCCATCCAGCAATGCTACCAATGGACTAAGACAAAGAGATTTGGCAGTGGCTCTCTATTTTAAATATCTATGGTTATATTTCAATACTAAGATATTGTATTGTAATATATGAAGTGAGAGGTTGCAGACTGACATAAAATCAGAAATTAAATAGACCACATGGACTGTTTTGCTGATTTTTATCTCACTGAATAATGTTACTGTTATTTTGAAAATACTGCAGGAGGACCAGGTGCATTTAAGGTGCTTAACATTTGCAGGAGTCTGGATTTCGCATTATAAAATTGAATCCACTGGTCAAGTACACAGATAAGTATGTGCAAGCTTATATGTGCTCTCTCGGGAGTGGTACTTCTGAAATTATGATTTAGTTCAATACGTGATCCAGAGATGTTGATGGTCTTTCTCTCGATGTTGGTGTTTCTGTTTTGTGCCTCCAGCCACTGCATATCCATGGCAAAATGTGTTATGTTTTGATCACTGCCTCTGATGGTCTGTCAACCATAGTAAACATCCAGGATGCCATAATAAACAACTATTTCAGTAGTGCTTGCGATTAAAACCTTGATGATAAACATGCATATTGTTGTAAAAGAGAGGATGAGGATGCTGGGAACCCTTGTTACAGGTGATGATATTCTATAATAACATTTTTGTTAAATGATTTTGAATACACAGCTGTCCTTCCTCTTTTTTTGGGGGAGATTAGATTGGTTTTGTGTCAAAAAAGCTTTATGTGTACATATTAAGAATAACCGGTCAGTTGCAGAAAAAAGTCAACAAACAAAAATCTCTGTCATATGACTTGAGGGCATTTGTTTGCTGCTATTCTTGAGGCATACGGAAAGGTCCGTAGAGTAACGTTATGATACAATGGTCATTTTCCCTATAGTAGCCTTAAAAATATATTTAAATTTAGAATCAAGCCTTCTTCCAAACACTACAGGTTTGTCTGGTCTGTCGGCAGCTGTCAGGTTTCTTGGTTTGTTTAAATCGGAAATCTCTAAAGATTAATCTGCTTGATCTGTAAGGTAGGGATTTCCTCTTCATACACTTAGGCCTGTCAGAGCTGGTCCAGGACAGTTCTGGGCACCGTTGTCATACTTAATATATTGTATTTTAGCAATGGTTGATTAATATCTATTCCTGTCAGTAAAGCTGGATACCTTTGTCAAGGGAGAAAGTGAGAAACTACCATTTTTCATCATCCTGTGACATCTGTCTACAGTTGTGGTATTAAGCCCTGCTTCCCTCACACTTGGTATGCAGAATGAATGGGGCTGTTTTAGTATGGCTTCTGTTTTTATAGTTAACTGAGCATTGAAACTGTCTCCTAAATCATCCTTGCCAATAGCATTAACTACCCCTTTGCTGGTAGTCAGGGATTATTCTACAGTAAGTTAAAGGGTAACTCATCTTCTTTTGTGATGACAGGAAACATGGAGGGATGTAAAAGATAATGGCTAATTCAAAGCAGATCACTCCACTCTGCTGCTGGAAATCCATCAACTCCATTCAAACACAGATCTGAAATTTTGCAACAAACTTTGAAATCTCTT
>NW_009943963.1:14829-45914 GCF_000696875.1 Nestor notabilis
TGCTTCAGTAAATTGTTATTTGAGGATTCAACCACTGTGCTTTTGCTGGTTCAGAAAGTGTAAAAGAGAGATGCAAAGTAGATAAGTGATGTGGTGTTAAAGAAACATCTTTGTCCTTCCTTCTCATTTTGCAGAAACAACCCCCTGGAAATACATCATTTAAAACTGTGCTTGTGCAGAGATGAGTCACCCCAGCTGTACGGCTGGAGCAGGTAGTGAGGCAACAGGGACAGGTGGAGCCATAGAACAGCAGGTGAATTGATCCTTGAGTAAACACCTGTGTTTGCTTTTTTGACATTTTCTTTTTAAAGACAGCTGCGGCAAAGGAACAAGAAAATCTCGTGTAATAACAGCGGTTTCAGAGAGGTAATTTTTTTTAGAAACAGTCTGTATCTACCTCTCTTCGTATGGCAGTTCCATCCATACTTCCTTGCTCATCACCTGGGGTTGCTTCCGATACACAAAACCTAGTTGGTTTGTTTGACAGCAAGGCTGTTGTGCTCCTTCCGAGAAATATCATTAGCTCCTTCAGAGAAATGATGTTATTTACTGTGGATGTGGGGCTGGGATCAAGAAAACAGTCCTGTGAAGTTTGCCTCAGTCTAGATCAAGAGCATTACCCCTTCTCAGCAGGGCATCCTGCAAGGCCTCAAGCAAAGCACATGAAAATACAGCATCTGACTGCTTGCTCATGGGGAACATGGACAGTAAAAAGACTGAGATTGGAGAAACCCCCTGTTTAACACTCCAGAAAACCTTAGAAAACTGCTATGTCCAAGATGAGTCTAAAGACAGCCACCTGTTGTGAAAGGCTCTGTTTGAAGACAGGGGCAAAGACCAGATTCTTCTGTTACAGCTGCTCTTAATCTTTGAGTGTAGAAGTTAATTTGGCAGCATTTAGGTATGACGGTCACAAACACCATGAAAAATTATGAATTAGATTGTTTTTGCTAGGCTATGATTTTAACTACAACTCTTGATATGTATCTTGATATGTATGGTGAACTATTTTTAATTTCCTGAGAATAATGCAACTTAAGATAGCTTGCTTCATGAGGATGTTTGATTTATTAGTTAACTGCAGGATCCATGTATTGAAACTGCTAATGATTGTTGTGTATCATTCCTACTGTGAAAAAGTGAGAAACATGGTAGCTTCTGTGTGTTAAAATGTGAACATACGTTTTAACATGCTATACGTCTCTCTAGATAAGCTCTGCCAAAGATAAATAAAGCAAATATTCAATGCCATCCTTCCACAGTAGTTGTAAAGCAGAATAGGAGTTGCCTTATTAAAGTGGTCTTTCATCCTATGCTTCCACGTGCAAAAGAGATTTATTGAAAATAGAGAAAAAAACACTAACGAAATAAACAGATTTACAGTGAAAACCATTATTACAATATAGCTACACTGTTTAACACCTTATAGAAAACAATACAATATTCCAATGAGGCTGCTTTTATTTTGTAGTATATCTTTACAAACTAATTGACAGTGTGCTTGATAAAGTTCATCTTGTTATGATAGATGTATTTCACTTATTCCTTGCAAAGGCAGTATGTTACTTGAGAATCCAGCCATTCGTTAATGCCAGTATGTTAAATGATTAAGGGGAGGGAGAAGTAAATAAATGAACTAGAAGGAAATAAAATAGCCATCCACCAAAAAGAGTTTAAGTTTTGCCCAAACATTATGACAAGCTCTGCTGCCTTCAGAGAGCTTGGATCAGTCCTTACAACTCATCGCCTTTAACAAAAATAAAAAATCCCTGAATGTTATGAATATTTGCATCCCCAGACTTATTACCCAGTGTAAATCAGGGAAGGATGTTTTGCGCAAACTTGGCGGTTGTCTGAAAAGTTTATACCTGTTTAATAAAAAAAGTGTTTGGTCTATTTTTGTTGCAAGGCTGTACTTGTTTTTTTCTGGATAGGACGCTTGCATGCTTCTGACTTGTAGTATGGCTCAGGTGTTTTTTATTGGTAGCTCTCATGATTTGTGGCTTGCCGAGTGACATTTTATTTTCTATTCAAGGTAGTAATAGTGCAGATTCTTCAGTTAATCACTTTTATAAGTAAAACTGATGCACTGGGTATTTGTAGAGCAATTTTCAGGCCAGAGTTTTTGAGGTATTCAGATTACCAAAAAAGCTTGTGGACAAACACAACCTGGTGCGCGCAGATATATATGAGTCAGAAAAGATAAAAGAAGGAGACTGTAGGTGTAATGTCTAGACTAGCATTTGTGACTGCTAATACACTGCTAATATGTGTCTTTTTTTCAAGCAGAGGTGTTCAAAGGGAGCTTAAGGTGTATTATGATTTTTCCCCTTCTGATAGAAGTGAAATAACTTTGAATAGGATCAAGCTTTGTGGATTTCAGCTGCAAAACTCTCATTAAGTTCAATTTCACCTTTTGTGTTGGTTTTGAGACCCTGTCAGAATTTCGTTTGGCACAGAGAGAGTTTGCTGAGGAAATAGAGAGTTTGAGAAACCATGATTGCTATTATAGTCCTGTGGTATGTAACCTGGCAGGATAAGTGCCTGTGCCCAAAGACGCTGTAGTTCATATCCCTGTGTTCATAATTAGATTTAATTTCTTAATAAAAACAGGAAGCATGGTTTAGGGAAAATACTGCAGTGTCAGCTGATTAATGGTGGAATGAAAATACATGCTTTTACTGGAAATCAAGCACTTTCATCTGATTTTAAGGCATACAATGATGAATACGATGCTCCTAATGTGCATTTTTCACTCTTAGCCTTAGGAGTAGAGGATCGCTTAAGAGCCACGTGAATATAAACGCATTGGAATGAAAACTAGTGTAGGTATTTGAAGGCGTATTTGTTCATATTTTGGAAAATAATAACTTGAATGAACAGGTTATTGAGAGAGCTTTTGCATACCAGGATTATTTATGTGGAAAAGAATAACTTACATGATCTCATGGGATTCTGGCTGCTGAGAGGGCATCACACTGGCTTGTCAAGAAGTGCTTGACAGGCTGCAGAGGACAGAATGTCAGATGAGGTGTTAGGAAGAATAGTTTCCTTGTCATTTCAGTTCTTGGCCAAATCTCTTCCATTTCACCCTTTATTTCCGTCTCCAATTTAGGGCGATAGAGATTCAATATTGTAAAAGCTCTTTGTGGTCTGTGAATGGAAAAGTACTCTTAGTTCTAGTAACTAAATACTATAGTTTTCTTGTTAGCTATTTTAAAGCATTGCTGTAATTTTTTTTAACCATTTCAGTATACAGTGGAAAAACTTGGTTTTATTTATTTCTCTTATAGGGATAGTTCTTATCAATCTCCTCATGTGAGACACTGCAACACTGTGGGAATGGCGGAAAAAGATAAATGTTGTTAATTCACTCTTTTGTTGTTTAAGTAGGATTCTCTCTTGGGTATTTCTTCCATTTGGAAGAATCGGGCAGTATTTGTGTCTGCTGTAATATGGTGTTTGTTTAAAGGCAGAATTCCAAATACGTTTGTTGGCTTTTCTCCTGAAACATGACTGTAACAGGGACATGGATACCTTAGAGAGCTAAATATCCTGCAGTCTGGTTTGCTACTGATGTGCATACATAATTTCCACTGACAGTAATGGGAGTTACATGTGTACAGAAAGCAAAACAGACCCTTAAAAAATGTTGGTCAAGTAATAAAAGCTAGTCTAAAGAGAGTGTGGAAGTAGGGAGTGGGGAGATGACTTTTGTTTTTCACTTGCCTTCTCTTTAAGTTATCCTCACTCCTCTAATGTTAGCTTAATATTACGGAATCACTCCGGAGTTGTTATGGCATAAGGAGCAAGATGAGATCCATGTGGAGTAGGTAAGCAGAAGATATCTTATTAAAATACACTTGCTGTAAAGAGAATGAGAGAGAAAACTAAAAAGGCTGGAGAAGGTTTTCCCTTCCCTGCTCCCAGAAGAGTTTGAAGAGCAGTTTTCTCAGGTAGTGGTTGTACGGTAGATGAGTCCACCATACCGATGTGCTGCCAAGTATCTCTTGCACAGTAGCAAATACTAGCACTGAGCCCGTAGTGGCAATGCTCTGTGTGTAGCCATCCTCACCACAGCACTGCCAGGGGTGCCTAGAGCCCCTGTGCAGCTGAGCTACCCACACTGGGCGTAGGTATGCTGGCTGCAGGGAAAGACCCTGCATGTCCTCAGCAATTGCAAGTGCCCGAGGACTGGACTTCTGCCTTGACCTAGACCAGGGCACTGCTCTGCCTGCGTACGTCACAAATGAAAATGTAAAGATTCTCTTCAGCAAAACAAACCATCAGACCTGCATCCCAGTAGCATTCAGGTGGGAACTTACATCCTTAGCACCATGCGTGTTATTCTGAACTCCGAAAACAAGAAACATAACTGCTTTGGATGCTGTCAGGGTTTTGAGTGTTTTCCTTGAGCTTCAAATGAGAAGGGAGAAGCAAACTCCCCTATAGTTAGACCTGGCAGTCTGTAGTCTATTCTACAATTAAGTTCTTTGCAACCAGCGTGTTTTCATTGTTAATCAATGGACATTTGTCCTCAGAAGAAACTAACCTGGAGGAGTGCAAGAAAGGGTAAAACTGTTGAGAAATCTGAATGTTACACAAAAGCCATAAAAATCAAATTGTCTGTTTTCAAAATAGCTGAACATCATGGCATCTTAATAAAGGGAGTGCTAGAATATGTTCTCCTAATAAACCTGAGTAAAACCTCTAAAAATAACTACACAGATATATTCTAAGTTGATTAGCAGTAATTGAACTGACTTAATGTAGTTGGATGATGTCATGTATAATATTCCTCTAATTTCTGTAGACAAGCCATTTGAAGTCCTTTTGCAGCCAGCGTAAACATCTTCATGTTGCTAAACTGAGCGCTCAGACTAAAGCACTCAGCAGGAGAGCTCTGACATCTGACTGTTTTATCTTGTTTCTTTGAGCTACTGTGGCTTGCCTGTTAGAAGCAGATTTGCAATGACAGATATCCTTGGTTTAGTGAAAATGTGGAAACTATATAATTGTATAACAGTTTAGACCTGGTAGTTGTAGAATAATAATAGAATAACAAATGTGAAAGATGGAAAGGACATTTGAAAGCATCTGGTTTCAAAGTTTCCCTGCAGTATGCATTTCCAGGGTTCTGTCCAACTAGGTTCAGCCTGCCCAAGCAATGGGGACTGTTCCACAGTCTAATTCATCTCATGAGAAGGAGGCTTGGAAAACTATTTTCCTAGGTTTGGGTCTTGGTTTTGCATCTGCTTATAAGTTTCCTTGCATATCTGCTTTTGTATTTTTACAGCCTTTAAAAGCTTGTAGTTGGTTAATGCATGTGGTATTGTCTTTTAAATTTTTCTCTCTTGGATTATTGCTTTTGTGGAAATGGTTTTGTAGGGGGCTTTAGGGGGCTTTTGTTTGGTTGTGGGTTTTTTGTTGTTGTTTTAAATTTTGTTTAGATTTGTTTTCTGAGGGCCAAGATATTCATAAATGATTTAAGTATCCAGAGTGTGGTGCAGAGTGTAAATGTGGCTTCTGCAGAAATTCCTGTGTCCTCACTCTGTGATTTTTCTGTTTACTGACCTATATTGCTTTAATATAAAAGTGCCTCCTAGCTTTTCTTCATCAGCCTCTGTGTTATTGTCAGTTTCCTTCATTGTGCCATGGGGTACTGGGGTATCAGTCATTCTTGGGGGGAGTTTGATTGGGGCACCAGCGTACCAATTACTGAATATTCATTTTGCTGACACAAGGGAGAAATTCAACTGTCCAAGGTTTGTCATGCACTTTTCCAGACGTAAAGGTCAGGAGCAACACCTTGTGAGAAAATATAGTAATTTATTTCTGAAACCACAGGATTTGTCTTTCTCTTTTTGTTTTTGTCCCACCACCACCACCACCGGTATGGTTGGTCAGTGATTCACTAAAGCAGTGATGTGCAAATCCTGTCAGGTATCTGCTCTGACCTCCTGAAACTGTCAAAGTTCCAAAGGCCTTGTTAGTTACAATCCTGCCCTTAATCAAGAGGCCTGGCAAGGCCAGGGCTGTAGCTTCTGTTCTTGTATTATTAAATATCAACTGCTGATAGCATACTTAGTTAGCACTAGCTGATTTTTTAAATGATAGCTTATGGGAGGAGAACATACCCTGTGGATGAGGGGAAGAGTCATTAACTTCCTCTTCAATAATGACATTTAGGAGCAGGCTTCAACATGCCCATATTTTGCCCCTTTCCGTCTTAGCCCTTGAGGAGAAGATTTCTTCTTTCTCTCATACATTGTTTTGCCAACTGTCCTGGATTGCCCGCCCAGAGCACTTAGCAGTTCAGTTTTCCCAGAGGGCTTGTAACATGTTTTTCTGGCTCCTGCTGGAGCATGGACCTAGCTGGCTGAATGGGTATGGTTTTTAAAACCTCTGTTCTCTGTGCACTTACCTTGCATGTTATTTCTGACCTTTTGCAGAATCAGATGCATGTCTTACAGGTTTGAGAGTTGCTGGTGAAAGCTATTGTCTTCCTAGGAACAGGGTACCAGCAAGAAAGACAAGAACTGACAGATTTTGGAGTCTTTCTGTCTCTTAAAGACAAGTCTTAAGTGATTCAGATCAGGATTGAACCTATAGCGTTTTCAGAGAGGCTGACAATGCCATTTTTATGTGCAACAGTGCACTCTATTCATCAAGGAAATGACTGCAGAAATGTGTACCCAGCTGTCTCCATATCAGTAGCATCTATGCATAGCAGCTGCTGATGTTTGATCATTTCCCATCAGACCCTTCTTATTTTAGTGGATAAGCATCAAAAAAGTAGTTAAAATCTTGGAGCTCAAGGACACCTGAGAGCCAAATTCAAAACTATTTCAGTAACACCACTGTTGCATTGCCTTAATCCATTTTAAATTTAAGTCAACATTGGATGATGTTCCCTACATGATAGAACTGTGCAGCATGTCCTGCAGTCCTTGTCCCTTGAGTATGCCCTGCTTCAAACCCTGTTCTCAGTTCACTTAGCCCAGAGGAAGCTCTGGGGCTCTGCAGACCCCAGGTTACTTACAGACACTGCGTGGGAGCAGTGTGCTCACATCTCCAGCCGCTCAGGAGATGCCTGCGGCACTCACTGTGAAGCATGCCTTGGCCATTAACAGATAGCATCTGAGCATCATGGTCCTGCTCTAATGCTTTGATTTTTTGCTTTTATTTTTAAATCTTTGTATCTGCTTTCATAAAGGGACTTCTTGGGGGGGGTGGTGGTGGTGGTGTTTGGTTTTTTTTTTTTGTTTTTTTGTTTCTTTTTTTGGTTTTTTTTTAAAGTCCTTTTTGTACAATTTTACAAGAATCACAACGAGAGAAGAGATGATATCGCGGCCAGAGCTTTAATCTATTATTTATTAGACCTCAGTTAAATGAGGTGCCTGTGACAAAGCAGGGTGTGTGGTTTTGGTTAAGTCCCCTGGGTCCACTGGTATGCAGCATATTAGGACTATCAGTGCAAACTGCTCTTAAAAGAACTTTGTATTTGGATCATAACCTCCCTTACTACTTCCAGCTCCTCTTTGCAAAGGAAATTATATCCTTAAAGGCACAAATTGTAGGTGGATTAGGTCCGTACTGAAAACACATCCATGTTAGAGACTTTACCTCATGGACACAGTTTTGTCAGCAAAACCCATTTAGATGTGGTCCGTAACCCTTCAGTTCTCCAGGTGAAAATAGGGATAAGATTCTTGACAACTCAAGAAGGAAATGGGAATAACCCTTTCAGATTTGGTCCTTAAGCTTTATGCCAGTTGTCCAGGTGAAAATAGGGATAAGATTCTTGACAACTCAAGAAGGAAGTGGGAATACATTAAAACATGGTAAGACCACTTAGCACTTAGTAATCAGGAGGGATTCTGTAACGAGGAGATATTATTTCACATTTATGTTTTAAGGGTTTGGGAGCACTGATCCAAACAGAAACCACACTATGCAATTTGTGTTCATTATTCTATGAAAACCTTCTGCAAGGAAGAAACATATTGCATCTTAGAATAGCTTATAGCTGTTGCAGAACTTTGCATTTAAACTGTCGTGTGCTTTTCTCATGGGGCAAGTAAATATTTATCAACCTAGTGTGAAAATGCTTTTTCTTGTCCTAAGTCAGATGTTGTGGAAAAAACATAAGGTATGTGAAAAGGGATGAAAGAAATATGCTGGGGATTTAAGAACTTTGTTTACACGACCAAACAAATATGACTGCATAAACAAACATGGCTACTTTTTTTCTTCCTAAGTTATTAAACCATAGGAGTATTCATCCAGTCAGCATGAAAAGTATTAGGAAATATTTGCTACTGGGGTTTGGGCAGGAGGACATGTCGACTGGGAGATCCTGGACAGTGAGATTCTTTGTGGATGTTTTGGTCCTCAAAGTGGCAGTACCTCATCAGACACTTGCCAGAAACCTTAATTTTTCAGTAACCTTAAAGCCACCTTTCAGTGAATATTACTTCTTTGAGAACAGAAGTAACATACTGAATACTTAAAGGGGATTCTTGGGGCAGGAACAACACTTAAGGCCAGATTTGCCTTTTTTTCCAACCACCTGGAATGTACACAACCAAAGGAAACGGAAATGATCTAGCCAATAGTGCCAACAGTGCAGGATGATCCAGGAGGCCACTCTAAGCGAGTGTTTTTTCAACCTCTCGTTAGAGCTCCCAGTCCAGGCTTTGCTTCCCAAGCTATTGAAGCTTTCTCTGTTAGATCAATGATTTGGAACAATGATCAGTGCAGCAGGCTTCTCGTTTGTATGGTTTCCTGACAGGAGGTAGATTTCCTTTATTTCTAAGTGCCGATGAAATCAGGGCTCAATTGCTAGGTTCCCAGCCTACATCCGTGTCAGCTATGTATTAGTAGGATACCCTCGGTGATTTTCTGAGGTGATTAGGTTGATATTAGAGTGTCTCTAGTGCACCTCGCGTATCTTCTTGACAAAAATTCTAATGAGCTATTCATTTAACTTTGACCTTCTTTTTTTCCCATTAGTAGTATCTAAGCAATAACAATTTTATTTTAATACTTCAGTTTCACTGTTGGTTCGTTTTGTTGTTTTGATGGGTTTTTTTTCTCCCAATTCTGTGAAGAGCTGTAGTAGTTGTCCTTACATGGAAAACTGTCAAATTTGTAGTCATTACAGATTTAGTTTAGAGATTGAAACCTAAAAAAGGGGAAGAGTTTGGCAGTATTTTACCCGTGTTTTTAAGAGCGTGTAGGAAAATACAGACAGAAAAATTGGGAAACAGTTATGCTGAAGTAGTATATACTAATTAGACAGATACATGCATTTCTATTTAGGCATACTAATTGATGATTTGTATTTGTGGCAACCTAGTTATACAACAGTATCTTTTGTATAATACTCTGCTAAAAATGTAATACTTGCAATCACCTAAGAGTTTTAAGAAAAGAGCAACTTCATTGAGTAGAATAGCATACTGAATATGGTGCTTGCCTCTTCAATCTGGTGATATAATATCAATGAAGATTGATTTAACTGTATTTTCCTCATAAGAAGTACTCAGGAAAGCAATTTCCCATTTTTTCCTAGTACTTTGTCCAGGAAAACAGAATTGGAATGAATTCTGTTAATGTTACTGGAAAAATTATGGCTTCTCCTCCTGGAAAGAAAAATAGTAATTTTCATTGGGACATCTGTTTGCTTGTTTGAAAAAACCCCAAATAACCAAAAAATCCCGTATGAAGTTAACTTGATTATTTTTTTTTGTTCAGATGGTTATTTAAAATATTATTTGATTGAAAATAAACATTTTGGATTTTAATTAAAAGTATATCCAGTGCTTTTCCGGGTGCACATGTTTATACACATCAGGGTAGTCAAAGGTCATTGTTGCCTTACTTAGCTGCTCCTTCATGACACAGTTTTATTCCATTCGTGGGAGAATAAATAGAGAAAATGTAATAATAAATCAAACTTTATTGTGGTTAATGCCTTAAACATTGAAAATCATCTGGAATCTGTGATCAAATTGCTAACCCACTATTAAAATTATTTTAAACAGCCATTTGCTGTTTCCATGTAAATAATGATGAGCAACAGGGAACTACTATGCTACTTAGCACATTTGTTAGTAGTTTTTACCATTCACTGGAAAAAAAACACCAAAACTGCCACCCCCAAAAAAACCCCAAACCAAACCAACAACCAAAGGTGTGGGGGGGAAGAGATAAATATCTGAAAGTAATGCTGACTTGGATTAAGTTAATAATGAACATTTCCTTTTGTAATATTTAGAGGACTGAAGTACAGACCTAGGTTAAACTATATGTAAATTCATCCTTTTTTAAGGCTGAAGCAAAATGTAGGTTAAGATTTTTCATTTCTCTTTCTTGAACTGTGGTAATTTTATGAAATTGCTCTGCAGCTGATCTGGGCAGGAGACCAAACCTCTCAGTCTGAAGTCTGATCCAGATCTGTAACTGAGAGCAAATTTGTATACATGGAACTCAGTACTAACTCTTTACTCATTGCAAAAATTTTTAATTAAGGCATCTTTTTTTAGCGCACTTGTAAACTCAGAAGCTTATTCCCACTAGTTTGCTAATCTGCCTGTTTCTTGCCTTGACCAGATTTATGTGGCAAACTATGCTCATATAATATAAAAATAAATCAAATCATTTGAAGTATTATAAATTTCACATGATCTGACCAGCCAGAATAATTTTTAGATGCTTAGAACATGTTTTCAAATACTACTTCACGAAAATAACTTAACTATCTCCAAACTCACAATACCTTGGAGGAGGAGGTCTCCTTTGTGGAGGCAGTGTTACTGGGCTGTAATGCAGATAAATAAATGGAAATTGTAAGGGTGCAGTCAATGTACTAAAATATTCTCTGAATTCCTCCTTAGATGTTTGTTGAACACTTTTACTTTAGGGTGAGAAAGGTGTGTAGTAGCTGTGTAGCCTAGCTTTGTAGTTTCCCTGGTTGAATGTCTGCTTTTCAAGGTCTACGGTCATAGTGGAGTTTGTTTTAGAAGAACACTAGTTTAGATGTTAAAAAAGTCATGATGGAGAGCTGAATTATCCATTAATACATCTTTGGTGTAAAAGCACATTCATAGTTTTTCAGGGCAACTGCCTGATTAAATGTTGCATTTCCTCCATGTGCTATTTTGTAGGTATCCAAACAGCCTGTAGAGGATTTGGGTGTTTTGTCTGTTGTTTGAAGTACAAAAGCTGTAGTTCGTTCATTAGGAGCATGAGGCTCATGGTTGCAGATTAACCAGCTGCACTGCCTGCATTCATGTGGTCACAACCTTCCAAATTTACCCCATCATGAGAGGAAGAATTAATTATAGTCCTAATTGACTGTTTCCTTGGGTATAAGCAGGAAGGAACTGCTAGGAGGCAAAGTGATTAGTCAGTTAAGCTAGTTATATCAATCAAATGTATGAGAAAGTTCATCATCCTGAAGGCAGAGTAAAGTAATGTCAAAATACAAAAGCCATCAACTCCTTCATTGGGGTTTTTGCTGTGTTTCTTTTGTCAGTTTTAAGAGGATGTGCAGAAAATAAAAATATAAATACATGCAGTTGACCCTGTCTGTGCTCAACAATCTGTCTGGATTGTAGTGGAAGAGGTAATACAGCAGTCTGTTCTCTTATCAGTCATTGCATGTAGTCCTCATTAAAAGACCTTAAACATACGCTTTTTGTGCAGATGGACAAGTCACATGTATCTCCCAAACAAATAGCTTGGTGCTGCTCTCTCATCAATCCTGTCAGTTGTGCCAAGGAGCTGGAGTCTCTTGGTTGCAGCCTCAGTACGCTGCAAGCAGAGAGCTTCATCTACTGAAACTGTAAAGTTCCTACTCACAGTTAGTTGGCAGTGCCTTGTAGTGCTCCCCCTGCTTCCCCCAGCTGCTGGCCCTTCCTCTCCCAGGAAACATCTGGCACTTCGGGGGCAAGTGAAAAACTTCTGGAATATCCCCTTGAGTCATGATCATCTTCAACTCAGGCTATGTTGGCTTATTGCAATAGGCTGGATTGTAAACATCAGCTTTTAAAGACTCATTAAGTTTTCCCAGCTTTGGCTAGCAACCTCTGTCAGAGAGAATGGGAGAAAAGAAAGGACAGGTAACTGGTCTCCTCACTTGCACTGGAGTGCCTTTGCATAGGGCCAGACACCATAGACGTGGGTTTTCCATACAACCTTTCTTTTGGGCAGAATTGATTTAAACCCAGCTCTACCCTTTAGTCACACACCGTTCCTTCTGCAATGTATCAGCAGACCTGAGGTGGCAGGGTGGAAGGGGGAAAAGATGAAATGTGGGTGAGAACTGCTTTTGTTGATATTGGCAATAACAGTAAAGGTCTGTGGCACTAAGGTCCCAGAGCCTCGAGGTGCAAGCTCAACACACAGTATATGAGTAACTTCCTTTGCTTCAGGGGAATCACTCATGTGCTATATTTAGTCGCATGAACTGTGTTTCAAGGGTTGAAAGCTTTGTCACAGTGCATTATTTTATGAAAGAATCCAGTTTCACTCACTTACCTGTTGATAACTAGAAGCCTAGTTCAGATGGAAATAGAAGGCTTTCTGTTTGCCTGAGCTCTGGAGTGCTGTGGGTGCCACTCTTGTGCCAATTCAAAGAATACTTGGGAAATAAAACTGTGTGTGAAGTTAGGAGGGGTGTGAAACTATAAGAACAGTAAGGCTTCTATAAAGTTAACATTGGAAAAACTAATTACAATTTAATACAGTCCACTGGATGTAGTCATGTATTCAGATACAAAATCTGCACACACTAAATATCTAGAAAAAGGCACATGAGCAGTTATGCTAAATGGGTCTTGACTGTAGCTGGAAGATACGGGTTCAAAGTCTGTTTGTGTGTATGTGTATTACTACTGTTTTTGTTGTTTGGTTGGTTTTTTTCTAGATGTGTGTTCATGCTTATGAACAAACATGTACATAGTCTAGTCTGTGGGTAAAATGTAAATTGTTTCAATTGCAATAGAAAAATGAGCAATATTAATGTTGTCCTTGCTTTGCTTCCGTATTTTAAACATTGGACTCTATAATGATTGATATGCGGAATGTTAGCCAGCAGCTTCACTTACAAGCTTTCCAGGGTAAATGAATTGTTTCTGAAAACAGGGTATTCTGCATACTTAACGAGAGACAGATTTAATCCAAATTGCTCCACAAGAAACATGATTAGTTTGAAGAAGCAATTTAATTTTTTTTCTGATTATAATTAAGATCTATGCAGTGCTGTTTGTATTAACATATGTATTTATTAAGTGTGGACTTTATTTATGTATGTTTGCTTTTATAAATATCAAATCCATAGCTGCATTAAAAAGTTGCTACATTTAATCGCTTAGCATAATGCTACATCTTTGGCAGATGGTTCTCATTTTGTAAAATGAAACATTTCTAGGAAGGTCATCTTTCACTTGCAGATAACTTTTTTAATTATCTTGAATCAAAGGTAAAATCTAGGAAATAATATTGGGACTGTAAATGTCTCTGTGTGATCAAAATGTCTTTTGGCTAGCATTCTTTTGGGCTCAGTGTAGAAGAGGTTATCTTAAGTAACAGGGCAAATGGCTCTAGGTGGCCATGCTTGGGAGAGGCGTTGGACGATATGATCTGCAGAGGTCCCTGCCAACCTCAAGTCTTCTGTGATTCTCTGATGTGCTGTTTTAAAAAAAAGCTATAGCACAAGACAATGGATTCTGAACAAGTGCCATCTGTTTGTGCCTTTTCAATTTTCCTTTAAAAGTGGAAAAGATATTGATGACTGAATAGGCTTGAGAAAAGGACAGAATGTCTCAGAAATGAACCAATCTACCATGACTAGGGTAATACTGAGGAAACAGAAATATACTCTGCAGGTGAGCAAGCCTCAAAGCTGTATGGCCACAGAGATTGCCCATTCTATTCTGGACCTCAGCCTTATGACCATGGAGGTCTGCTGTATAACTCTACTGTCTCTTGCTCCAGAAGAGAGTTATATTTTGCTCGTACAGCTGTATAAGTTGATTTACTCTGCGTTTATTCAGAGAAAAGTGAATTAAACCTGTAATGAATAAATCTGATTTTAAGATTACATTGTTGATCATCACTGCAGCAACATGCGAAATCCTTTCTGAGGTTCACCAATCAAATGTCTGAAGTACAATACAGAGTAAAATATATGCAGCTAGGCATTCCCATTTTGAGAGCCAGAGCAATGTGATCTTTGTAAAAAGTGGTATTTTAGTGAAATTGGGTCAGCCAGAGAACTTAGAGTTGGACAGGTCCACAAAGTCCTTAAGGCATCCAATGAAAAATAGTGGGTTTAATGATATGTAGACTGACTGACTCCACTGGGCTTTTTTGTGAAGTAGCATTCATTCAAACGAATGGGGATCGGTGAGGAATTATAGTCGATATGCTACATTAATTTTGGTTCAAATGGAATATTGGCCAACCTGAAAAACAGAATATCACTGAATTAAAGCTACAGAGAAACACATTAAACTCTTAGAATAGTGGTAATAGTCCAAATACCATTTTGAACCTAAATTCTGGACAAAGACATTTAAAACAACATGTATCATTTCCCAGGGAGTAGGAGCTGGGACTTTTAAATGTATTTTTCTTATCTGAGTTCTTAAAACGTACTTTCTCATTGTTTTTGACTAAACATTCATATACAACAGTTCCACAAGCATACATCTTTCTCTCTTTAGGTGTAACTCATACTTGCACGCGTTTATGTCATTGTGGATACACTAAAATTTGTCATCTTATCCTATCTGCAAGTATTTGCAGTGTTGCCTGTAGTCTCAAACCTGCTGAAGTGTGTAGGGTTCTTGATCTCATTAAGTTTGGATGAGGCCAGTAATTGTATTTAAAATAGATATTTTTGTAAGGTGTTCCTGCACTGACAGTTGCCTGAGTCTGTAGTCTGGTACAGGCTAGGCATTATTTACACAGTAGCAGGAACTGACATGTGCATGTAACTGTGGGTCTCTGAGAAGGAGAGCTGAAGTTCTGTATGTCCAGGCTCTCCTTTGTGAAGTTTGAACAGGCTTGGCACAGCAGTGCCAACTGTGATATCTCCCAAGCAGTTAACCTAGACCTTCCACCCAGCTTGTCTCAAACTATTTCCAGTCTAAGAGCCAAGATTGCCGAAATATCTGATCCTTAAAATTTGGAGTGTTTCAGGACACATTTGAGCCGACTGTGCATCCTTTAATGAGACATAGTCTTCAGCCTATGGTTTTCAGGATTCTCCTCTTCTAGTGCAGCTGGTGAGATGATGAACTAGAAAATGAGTCGTAAGTGTTAGCAAACAGTAGGTGTACTCCAGTGGATCTTACCCTTACATATTGCTACCTGAATTTCCATCCTTAGTTCAATGCTAACTATAATCCCTGTTACTAAGCATCCGATGCCTATTAATCGTTTTACGTTTTTCTGAAGCACTCAGTTTTATATGCATGTATATAAGCACATGTGAAAGGCCACATTGTAAGGGAAGTAAATTGTGTTTGCATCACAGGAAGTGGGGCTATAAGCTGAATGCCTTTAGTGCTCTTGACGTTTCATTTTTAATTTTCTGTAGTATAAAAATATTGTATGTGTGGGGATATCCCTAAAAATGTTAGTGAAGAGGACACATTTGGAGCAGATCAGATAGGCTTCATCTAAGTTGCTTCTCACAATTGCCTTGTGTCTCTCAATGGACTACTGTATTTGCAGCATTAAATTGAACTGTTATGCTGAAGCACTTGGAGACAGACCTACATGGAGTATAGGGGCAGAGTGGCATGAGGTGCCAGGCTTCACTGGCAGTTCCTTTGTACCAGAAACCAAGGGTTTTTTTTTAATTAAACATTGTGTTCCAAATACACAAGTCACTTGGGTTAGCTAGCTGAGCAGTCTTCTCCAGTGCATGGAAAAATATGGGAGATTGGACCCTTTCTAATAAAGTAGGAAAACTGTGGAATAGTCACTGGAAACATCAGTGCTTTCGGGCTGATTCATAAAAGCCTAAAGCTGGAATCTTATATCTTTCCTTGAAATCAATGTTTATTAAATTGGTAATTGCTTTAAAACTGGCGAAATGAAGGCACTGACACTCTCCTTCCGACCACTTTCATCTTTGCCAGCCGGTGTGTGGGAACTCCCAGCAGAACTTGTCAATATTCTTTCCAGAGCAGAGCAACAGGAAAGCCACAAAATACTTCTAAGGAACTCTGCTGTGACTTTTCTCATACTGAAGCCTCATTAGAAAAGTGAGCAATTGTCCAGTACCTTTTGCTGTCCTTCACTCAGAAAAATATTAGTGCATCAGCAAAAGAAATGTGCACCAAATGTACGTAAAAACTGACACCTGTGGTTGGTTAATGCTCTGGGAAATAGCATTAGTGCTCATCAGTGAATCTCGGAGACATGCAGATTGATTTATATGCTGGACATCTTATTCTGCAGCCTGAAACTAGGAGAGTATTATTCACGAATGTTGCGAGGTACCCAGCTTAGCTGATTGTTGAATGCATTTTGCATCGTACATGAAGTGTCAGTGTTTAGAGTCAATGTGGATCCATGTTAAAACTGGAGCTGAGTTTCTTACTTTCAGTGAGGCCTGGGTTACCAAGCAATGCTTTAGGTCACCTTTTTCCCCCAGAAGAATCATCTCTAGAGTTCTGCTCAAGATTTGAATGCATTTTGTTATGGATATTTCATTACGTTACAGAGGTCAGGTTGTATTTCCTCATTCTTCCCTTTCTCGTCTTTTTTTTTTTTTTTTTTTTTTTTTTTTAATTCCAGCTGCAAATTGGAACTTTGATCTGAAATTTCCTAATCCAGTATTTTTTTTATGCCATGTAGCATGAGAATCCCAGGAGTTTAGTCCAGCAGGTTGCTATTTTTCCCATTTCTTTTCTTTCTGTCACACCGACAAATTCAAGGAAAGTTTAGTTTCAATGTTGAGTCCTGAACCTGTCAACAGAGAAGATTTGTGAAAGGAAGAGTACATCCTACTGTGAGTGTTTTATTAGTAGCTGTAGCATAGAAATAAATCTGGAAGTTATAAAGGTTTGTATGTTGTGGTCTCTTTTTGGCATGAAATGTAACAGTTATCATTAATGCTAAAAGGGGAATAAATAAGTGTATGCGTTAAGTTTAAGCTTTGTTAAGTTTTTACAAGGAATAGCATGAAGCCAAGCAGCTATTTATTCCTAACCCAGGGAAACTCTATTTCACAAAAAGCATTCATGGAAAAGCCAATGCACTTGAGTCTTAGCCATGACACAAAACGCTGCTTGGTTTGTTGATGTCAATGTGTTTGTGGTGGTGGCTTGTGGGTTTTTTTTGTTGTTATTTTTTTTCCTTGCACAGGGCAGAGTTTCTGAACAGAGAGACAGCCTGCAATTTCAAATCTACGTTTTGGTGGCATTCAGCTGAAATCTGAACTTCTATTTTCATTAAGCTTTATAGTCTTTTAGCAAGTGAATATTACTGCCTTGATAAGGAAAGAGGGAAAGCAGAGGAAATGAGGTTTTTGCTGACAGTTAAATTTAAAACATGAGCTTTTGATGAAATGGTGAAGCAAACACCGTTGCAGAGGAGGTGAAAATCAAAATTCCTTGATAAAATGTGCTTGGAGGTACTGTGCTGATGTCTCCATGCTGGTACTGACCTGATTACTTCTTTGCGATTGGAGATGCCACTGGAGGTATTTTCAGCTTATAAGCAGAGCAGAAAGCATCAATTTCTCCATCTGAGAAAGATGTCAATGTATAAACTTTGTGCTTCAATATTCTTTTTTGGTTGGGTTGTCCAGGTGCTGGCTGCTGTATGACTATAGTACTTTCTTTGACTCTGGGACTGTCACTTAGACTCTGTTTATACATTAAAAAGGTGTGATGAGAATGACTACTCTGATAGTCTAACAGTTCAGAACATCAAGGACTATCTGTGTGCATCAGTGCAGCCCAGGACTCCATACAGTCCTCAATGTAGTAGGAACTGCTAATAGTTAAAGATAGTAAGTGATCAGAAGTTATCCAATAGAAATGCTGCTTTGCAATTAGTGAAACCTTCATCAAAAGTGACTGTGAGAGAGAGGAATTATCTTCTCTTCTATTGGCAGTGGAGGATATAAACATGAGACAAAGATTTAACCTCATAGTAAAAACATTTTTAAAATAAAAAAGGCATTGAAGTAGCTATCAAATATGTTAATCAAATTCAGTCTTTAGTAAGCAGAGGAGAATTGTTTCGTATCTGTGATTGTTTGGCAGTCTGATTGTTTGGCATGCCCTGTAGCAAGGGACTGGGCTAGAACCCAGAAGTTCACTTAAAGGAAAATAAAGCTTTTGTAAACTCCTGTAAAGGCCCCTGCTATTCCAGGTTTTACTGCTGCATTTTTTACTGGTGGTTTTTTTTTTTTCCCCCCAGACTTCTCTAGTTCATTCCTGTAACTTGTCAGGAATACAGTGTAGTTTGTGTCTTTCTTAAAGCTAGTTGAGAAGAGCTGTCTAAAAAAGCCATCAGTGTCAAAACGCATATAATTAGTGTTATGTCAGCCCATTTCCAAGCCTTGTCAATACAATTTCTGCCCTTTTGCTGACAACATTTATGCTTTAAGACAACAGCATAATGACTAGCTACTGTGCGGTAATGACTCGAAGTCCCCAGAGGAGAAGTTTTTCTGTTTTATTAAACAGTGATGTTCACAGCTGGGATGCGGAGGTTTCTTGTCTTTTCATTCATCTCTCTAATTTAAATGATGGCAGGTGTAATATAGATTTTTACGAAACTATTTTAAAAGCAGGTCTGTACTGTATAAGCACTTAAGAAAATGTATTCTCTGCCAGAGTGTCTTCAGGAATTGGAGATTCAAATGCAGATGTGTCATACCAGTATTATGTGTCTTCTCATATATTTTCGTTTGAAGTATGCATGTATATTAGTAGATAACATAGATCAAAAATTAAAAATAACATTTAGTTTCATAGATAATCTAAGATAATAATGTAAGCCAAAATACTCTTGTTAATTAATGACAGAACTTTAAATAAATAAATAAGCAAGCTCACAATTACACTGAGATTTCACTTCCTGGATTGAAAAATTGAATTGCAGGCTCATAGCTCCCTGGAGTGTTTGGAAAGAGAATAGCAGCTCTTAATAACAGAACACTTTCCTGTGAGAGGTGGATGTACATGTCATTACCATTTTTTTGGCAACTTTCCAACTACCAGCGGCAAAAGTTCTCATTGATTGCCTCGTACAGTAAGTTAGCGATGATACTGCTGTCTCTTTCTTCAGTGAACTGCAGGAATTGGAGAAAATGACGGAAGCTAGAGATATTATATATGGATAAAACACAGTTCAGGCTGAGCTATTTCCTATGTCAGTACATGAGGTCTAGCAGGCTAATTTTTATACATCTGCACTAAATATACAAAATAGGTTTTCCAGTTGAACAATGGAGAATCTTAAGTAAAATTGATCAAGATGCTATAGAGTTGCCTATTCGCTAGAAAGCGATAATGAGCTGTGGGCACCTTTTCTCTGCAAAATCAGACCTCTCTTGCCATGACCCGCGTAGAGGGGCTGCTGTTGTTGATCAAGAAGACATTGTGCAATTATCCCAAACCAGTTCTGTTACTTTTGGGTTTAGGGTTACCATTTTGTCAATTGTTGCAATCCAATGAATGGTGAGGGCAGAAAAAAAAGCTATCTATGAGAAATATCACTGCATACTTCACATGAGTGTATTTGCCCTATGAAGATGGCTTAAGCATAGGAAGTAGACCGAGGTGTTTGTGGTCATTAGCATTAGGATTGCACTGAGCTATCAGAAAGTGATCCGTGATGTCTGACTCAGTCTATTTATAATTGACAGGAAGACTCGTTTTCATTTTGATGATGCAGAATCAAGTGCAGCTGGAGGGAAGGAAATGGGGAAACTTGAGACAAAGTAGTAATGGAACATAGGACTTAGTGCATATACAAACCTTTGTCATAAATCAACAGTTAATTGTTTCTCATTCGTTTTCATGACTTGGGATTGTGAAAATTTAGTACTTTGTTAAGGAAGCAGCACAGGGATATAAAAATGTTTCTTAATGTAGGAAATGCATTATGATGCTGATCATCTGACTAAAATAATGAACTTAAACTTATTTGTCTTTACCTTTAAGGATCCTTTAATCTTATCGAGTATGCAGAAAAAAATCTGCAGATAAGTGTCTTGTGATGTATTTTTTTTGTGAAACAAATGTATTTAGTTATCAGAATGTTGTTCCTCAAAGTACTGCCATAACGTTTACCTTGCATATGAGCTCAGTGCTGTTGGAGTACATATATGTGAAAGCTAATTAAAGTATAACAAGAGTTTTGAGCATTTACATGTCACTACATTATTAATTGAGGATTTTATGGTTTTGAGATTTGCAACTAGTGTGTTGTTTTTAGCACATAAGAGCGATACATACATTGATGGTCTTTTCTGGCTTCTCATTATCACTGCATATACGTAACACTTAAGCACATTCTAGAAGGCACATAGGGATTGTGCACAGACAGCAAATAGAAAAACAATCGTTTACTTTAAAAATTAGACATAAACCAGCAGACTGAGTTCGCCTTCTTGTCTTGGCATCTTTTGTCATATAATGCAGAATAATTCCACTTGCCAGAAGTACAAGCAAAATGAATGAACCTTGAATGTGTTGGGTTGTCAGGGTTCATTGAAACGAGTGAAAGTAAAAGAAAATTACTAAAAAAGTGGTAGATAACAGTGACCCAGTGGTTGCAGAGCCTGTCTGTGACAGAGCTGGGAGTTTTATAAAGATGGTATTGCAACACTTACGCTCAATTTTACCTTTCTGCTTGATAATCTCATCCATTTTCTAAAAACCTGTGTAACGCAAGAAAGGAGAGGACCATTTAAAATGTAAAATGAGCCTTTGATTACTTGAATCTCTTATTTGGGTCTTCAGCAGTGCTAAGTTAGCTTCTAGTCTTATCCAGTTTCTGATGGGGGGAAAATATGTTGAGAGAATGCATGTTATAAGCCATTACTATTCCAATTTACCTTTTAAAACATAGCAAAAATGGTACCTAGGGTTGTACAAGATGCTTCCAGTGATAGGAGAGTACTTACTGCAATCGCAGTAGAGATGCTTCCTGGCTTCTGATGCTGAAACTGCTGAAACCTTTGTCTATCTCCAAAGACTGAGCTGCTATTTTTTAAAACTAATTTATCTTATTCATAGCGTTCCTTTTGCTTTAGATAGGTTCACACTGAATAAGGTGCTGGTTAGTAACAAAAATGTGATTTGCACTATCTCATGCAAAAGTTAAAAAATCGGTGTAAAAAATATTTCCAATTAAACTTCCATATTAAATTTGGAAAAGGCTGCATGGTTTATGCTTGGGGTCTCAATCTGAATCTATCATTAATCCTGTTTCTTTTATTGTTTGTATAATTTTTAGACACTTCTATAGATGTCTTGACATTGTGGATTTATGGATTGATGTTTCTTTTATGTTTACAACCATGGGCTTTATGACCCTGCAGATGACTTGAGCTGAGAAGTATGGAAAGCCTTTTATACAGACTTTGTAGTGTTTCCTTTTGCTTCTGTATAAGCAGACTGAGTCACCTCCACGTAGTCCTGGTGGTTGTTCTAGCTGAACTATTTAAAGAAAAGAAACAATTGAAAATACAGTTGTATTTTGTATACATGTACATTTTTGTATACACATGTACATGTACATATGCATGTATATTTTCTTGAATTATTGCTCCAACTAACATCTTTTTAGGATCGTATTTTTGTCTTGACACATAAGTAACTGTGCATACACACTCTCAGACTTCCCATGTTTCAAGTGAAGATTTTTAGCTGTCACCCACTGTAAGCAAGCCCAAACAAACACTCAAGCTTTGCAGCTTTTAGCATGGGTGCTCTTTGTGAGATCATTTCTCCAATGCTTGTAAACTCAGGATTAGTTGCAGGAGCAAAATAAGGAGAGGTCATTGGAAATACAGACGTATGGAACATGATAAATCGTATCAGGATGGAGATGAATTGGATTGGTATAAAAATGAAACTTCATGTCTTTTATGCTGCCTTGTAAACACCCTAAATTCTACCCAGATGTAAATAAATTCTATAAAATATTTACTAATGTAATTTTTGCTGCAATACAGTAGTCATTTTCCTTCTCTTACATTTCAGCTCTGCACTCCTACAGAGCAAAATTGTATCCAGTTATTCTCAAGCAATTAAGCCATAATTTAAAAAAGGAGTATCTAATCACATAAATAAGGAGGAGTGACAGAATCAGGATCTGAAGAATTTTTGGAAACACCTGCAGTCTCTTAGAAAAGCTTTCCATGCACGTTAATTTCTACGAGGGATGGTTTAAGTTTAGTAACACTGGTATTTAGAACAATGAAGCATCAAAATCTGGCCTTCTTGCTAAAGTAAAAAAAAGAAACAAAAAACCGTAAGAAAGGAAGATTTTCTAAAACTTACCTAGAAGTATGGGCTCTGAAAGGAAAGTTGTAGGCACAGGTTTGACCTTGGTCTGGACTGGGCATCAGTGAACTAGGAGTTTTAGTAGAAAGGTTGTCCCTTTCATACGCTGGTAGATACTGTACAGATTTTTTTATTCTTGAATCAGGACAAAAATGAAAATCTCACAAATCCAGTTGAAATATTTTCTTTTTGACAAATTTAGGGTCTCTCTTTGATCCCGGCATTTTTAAAATTTATGTTCAAAATGCCTGATACAGGAAGCAAACTTTTTGTTTTATAGAATCGTAGAATCAGCGAGGTTGGAAAAGACCTTTAAGATCATCATTACCCCAGGACTGTCAAGACCACCACTAAACCATGTCACTAAGGGCCTCATCTACACTTTTTAATCCATCTTTTGGCTTTACCAGGTCTATCTTACTAATGTCTTGTGGAATTCATTCTCATTTTCCTTTCTAGCAGGTTAATACATGTTGTTTACTGAGCTTCCCCCCCTAATATTTGTATGTACTTAATTTCTGTATTTCCAGTCTAAAACTCAGGGTTGTTTTCAATATGAGTATGGGAATCTGGTGAGCTAAATCACAAGAGAGGCAATTAACTTAAAGCAGACCAGTTTAACAGGTCTGGAATATATTCTAGTTAAGTATTGTTTCTGCTTACCATCACTTTGTAACGATCTCTTCCCTCTGGAAGTATCATATTCTGTTAAACACATGTATTTCACTGATACTGCTGCTATTGAAATTCATTCTATAATTCTCTAACAACTGTGCTACACAACAGGTAGAATTTAGCAATTATCCAGTTCCATAAAGTTCGAGCATGCTTCCAGAAAATTCTGGACTGCAGCTCTGCAGTGATCTTTCCCCAGTCCACTCCAACCTAGGGTCCAGACAAGCAGCTTTATAAAAAAGGAATTAATTTCATTTTCACTTTAATACAGCTCTCTGGTTCATATCACATCTGCTACAATTTCTGTAATGATCAGCTTAAAATTAACACACCTAAAAATAAATAACGTCATGCTGCTGAGCCGTGTTAATGGTTTGCTAGTTAATTAGTGTGTGCCAGTTCTTCTATTTGGCATCGCTGTAGTGATTCAAATGCACTGGGAGTTACTCCTAGGCCCTAATGCTGCAGCCTAAAGTCGATGAGCTGGTGGCAGAATTTGACTTTCTGTATAAAACCAGGAGAAATAAATTGTATTTGTGCAGGAAACAATGGTGGTGGTATAACCACTCGGGACAGACGGGGAGGCTGGCAGGCCTTGGTGCCTGGCTGTGGAGGCACGTGGAGGGCGTACAGTGGATGCAGGGTCCCACCACCACCGGTGCAATGTCCCCATCTGGCACAGGCTGTCTCATGCCTGTGAGCAGCTCCCTTGGAGAGAGGTGGTGACTGAACGGTGCTGCGTAGCAGAAGCTCTTCTCCAGCCTGCAGGTTCTGACACTGAAACTCTTGCCCTGGTTTGAGAAAGGAAACTGTCAGCTTGTGCTCTGCCATGAGCTGCAGGTGCATGCTGAGATCCAGAGCCATTCCTTGTTGATGGGTCCCTTTCAGAGATGTTCAAATAGCTTTTCAGGGTGCTTTGTTTAAACCGTGGTTGTTTTGCCTTGGTGAATATTAGTTCTCTGAGTAGATACGTCAAGTGATGTGCAACCAGATCTACTGGAAGTAGTTCTTCTGTTATGACCTTGTAAATGAGTCACAGTGTAATGATGGTTAGGGCAGTGATAAGTTCTTCATTTAAAATTCTGCAGCTGAACCAGAGGAAAGGTTAGGGTGATTCTTCGTGTAATGTGGAGGTTGTTCTCTCTGTTAAACCATCTCTGACTGAAGAAGCATTCATGTAAATGCTGGCAAAACCATTTTGATTCTTACGGGATGGGTCAGCCTGTGTTAGATGGTGGGTATTGTTTTGAATGCTTTGCAGGGTGTTCAATACACAGAGTGTTGTTTCCAGCCATGCTGTTTCATGCTACCTTTCCGTGAAGTGATAGTGTTTTTTCTAAATTATTGACTTTTTGGTTTATGAAGGCGAGTTTATTTCTTAATCCTTTTGGGGCTATAGAAGGGCATTAAGTGGGCAAGTCCTTTAATTTAAAATATACAATTGCATTGCCGGTCTTGTTTTCTGATGAATCAAACATTGGGTATATTGATACTAGTAATTGAGCATAATGGCTACTCATCAAAAGTAAAGGTAATTATTTCAGGAATACAAAACTAACCTTGACAGATAATTGCTTGTTGAAATCTGATGTGGTGCAACAAATGGGGGATTATTAACATCAGACTCCCATGTTCATCTATAATGTCATTAAATCCTGTATGTTACAATGATAGGGATATCATTGCATTAAAAGCATACCCCTTTTCTGGGACATGCATGTCAATTCTTGATGAAGGATTTTTGATTGCATAAGAGCTCTTCTGTCCTTAATCATTGTGGTGGTGTTCAAAATGCTGGAAAGCTCCAAGTAAATTTTGTCAGATGTGGTTTGCATAGGTGTATATTACTTGTTGAATGAAAAACAACCCTTATTCCATTTCCATGGTTCTGATTTTTTTTTTCCTTATGTTCTCTTAAACCCACAAAGCAGTCCTTGTGTTTATTTAAATGCATTTTCATCCGGCGGGCACTGAAAGAGATCTGTAAAGATTTTTCATGTACTGGAAAAAAGTGTAACTTTTGACAAGAACTGGTAAAAAGAAGGTGGAAAGTAGCAAGCACTCAGGCTAGAGAGAGAGTTTTCAGATTACATGAGTAATGAAACCCAGAAGAACTTTAAAGAGATATGTTAGATTTTAGTCGGTTGAAGTCTTTAAATCAAGAGCAAACCTTTTCTTCAAATACATGGTGTGCCTTAAATCAAGCAGTGGTCATTTAAGCTTTGAATGTTCACTATGAACTACATAAGACATATGTCTACTTAGCTTGATGCAAATGCTTTGGCTAAGTAGAGAACCTTGAATTTGAATAGCGCTCTGCTTTCACCGTTTCTGTGTTTAGCTCTTAGGTTTTCAATTCCAGGTTCAAGAGTGAGCTAGCTGCTCCATTTTACTGACCAGCAGTTCCCTTACTGCTACAATCTGCACCAGCTCCTCTTCAGAAGAGGATGTCATGGATGGACCGTTTGTCTTGTGGACCAGGGTGATGGGATGCTCCTGACCAGTGACCTTGGTGTGTGCTAGTTGCCCTCTCTTCTCACCATCTCTAATGTGCTTTGAGGCTCTGCAAGTGATCCACATGGACCGGAGATGGTTTTCCAGTTATCTAAGCATGTCCTTTACCAGAGCAAATCTTCTGACTGGGATAAGTCACTTCGAAACAGTTTTTCTTAAGTCTGCAATTGTACCTGGAAAGATGGTTACAGACATTGATTGGGAGAAGGTCTTACAGTGGTGTCTTCCTCTAGCCTAATAAAAAATTTCATGTCACTTCATTTTGTGACTAAAAAGCTAAACTACGTTTTTCATCATTGTGGTTGATGGTAAGAGTATAATGTTGCTGTAGTCAGTTTCACAGTTTTCATCAAGACTATTCCACCAATGCTACTCAAGGCTATGGTGGCAAGGGTTAAAAGCACTAAGAACATATAAAGTTTTCTACAGTAAATTCAATTAAAAAAAAAAATTGTATCAAAAAAGACATTATTTACCTAATCATCCATGACTGAAAAAAAGCATGTGAAAAATTGCCTTATATCAAAAGGCAGTGAAGTCTTCTAAGAATGTATGATCTCATTTCTCCACTCTCATTTTATCTGCTTTCTCTCCCTGAACTGGAAAACTGCTGTCATAGCTGTATCTATTTCCTGTAGGAGCTATTATTCAGTAGCATTACATCTGCCTAAACATGATCACTTTTCTGTGTGTTACTGATATGCCATTATCGCATAATACTTTTCATCCATCAGAGGTTGCTGAGTTCTCTGTGCTGATTGCAGAACAAAGCACTGAAGTGTCTTCTTGGAAAAAAGTTAAGAGATCCCAAAATATTTTGGTAACTCTCTCTCATGTAACTCATGTATGTTACAGAAGACAACCTTCTTGTGGTGTATTTCAAGGTTGTAACGTGAAAGGTTTCTCTGCTTTTAATTCCTAAGCAAAAGTACTTTAGCCATCAATTTTGAGCGTAACCAGCTCAATTCCTCTTTATTTAAATGGCAGATTCAATAAAAAACTCCATCTGGCTTCCATAGGAAGCTTGCACAAGTCCTTTTTATTTTTTTTTTTTCAGGGCACAAGGAACTGTGGCCAGGATTAGAACCTCTTCCTCCTGCAGCATACTTGCCAGATGACAAGTTTATTGAATCTGGTTTTAACTTACTATGGCTTAAAGGAATGAACACAGCTCAGAGAAGTGGGTGCTACGTTTCTACTTCAAAGGTCTCCTACAAAATCAGCCTCCAAAGATTTACATGCAGAGTGTGGGTTTGACCTGGGCAGTCTGTTACATACCTCTCATCTCTTTCAGTGCTTGAAATAGAGTTAGAGAGTGACAAACCACATTACAAAATCCCAGCAATTTCAAGATCAGCAGCACTGGGTGAACCTTGTTACAAGATTCCAACAATTTCAAGATCAGCGGCATTGGATGAATCTTGTTACATGGCTAAATCCAATTTATATATTTTTCTTTTACCATCTAAGTTTCCACAGTGCTGTAAAGTCTCTTCAAATGCTCATTTTCTAAGTAAAACATGAAAGTATTTCATATCCACTGGTGTCACTTAAAATTATCCTCAGGTGTTGTCCTCAATGTAGAAATATGCTCTGTACTAAAAACTGTCACTTTTGATGGACAGAATTCAGTTTCAGCAGCTTTCAGGTATGAATCAGGGAGAAAAAGATCATGCTTCTACTTTAAATTTCTTAAAGTGGCTTCTACTGATTTCTTAAAGTGTTTTTTCAATTTATGAAGAACATTTCTGGTTAATCAGTGATGCACATTCTGTTATGTTATGAAGCAATCCTTCTCTTTCAAAATATAAATCATTGTTTCGCATTTCTGTTACCTACAGAGAAATCAGATTTTTATATTACAGATTTTTTTCCCCTTTTTTTCTTGAGAACAGAGAAGACTGTTCCTGTGAACTGATGCCAAAGAATTTCAGAGTCTGCAGCATAAATACTAACCTTATTCTTTCAGATGAGGAGCAGTCAGGACGCTGACCTCTGCTGAGGTGTAGCTGCATGCAGAGTTTCAGACATTCAGGTGGCAATGTCTGTAATAATTATGCATGTGCTTCATTAAACATGGCTGTGTACATAATAACATGCAATGTGGGCCCAGATTTGTAAAGCAAAGCATAGAAAAATTAACACACTTGTGTAAGATGAGGAAATAAATTAATCCCAACTTAAAATATCCTGGGTTGCTCTTTTTCAATTTCACACTTTACCTGTCCATACTATTTATATATACTCTGCGTTCTATTTGCTCCTTTTACTGGAGATGATTTCGTGTCTCTGCCATGGTGCCAGTTCTTGCACTGTGTGATGTGTTTGTGATGTTGAGTATACAGCATCGCTGGCATTAGAACTGTTCACCCCAGCCTTAGAAATAAGGAAATATTTCTCTGTCCTGTAACTAACTTTGTATAAGCCTCATTTCTTTGCATCAGTGGGTTAAAAGTAATTTTTTAGTCTTGAGCAGTGAATTTTCAGTGCTGGATTTGTTATGAGGAAGTTTTCATATTTCTAAGATCAGATTTTTATGGAAAATAGTTCAAGGAAATTTATGTGCTTGCATTGGGACTGGGCTTGCTATTTGGGTATTATTTTACCCTTCTTGTTAATAAAACAGTTTGTTAGGACTTCTAGCAGAGAATATTTGCCAGGTTTTCCTGCGCTTCAAAAAACGACAGAGAGACTGGGAAAATATTTGGAATTTATTATGGATGTTCAGGAAACTTAACTTGCAAAAAAAGATGGTGATAGCACCAAAATCAGAAGTAGTAGTTTTCTTCAAGACAGGGGACATCAGGACTTAATGCTTTTCTAAAACTGCCCAGAAGATTACTGTTGGCTTCCCTTTGAATTAATTAATTTGGAGCAAATTCATCTGAATTACTTGACCAATTTATTCATATTTTGCAAAATATATGTAGAAAAAATAATGGGCCTCTTTAAATCTTATGGATATAATTGCATCCAGGGATACTGATGATGTCATGAATCATTAGAAGGTACAGTGGGTTTTGTGGTATTTCCAAATTAAATTAGAGGTCTCTTGTTTACAGTTTGTTTGTGGTCCTATCCATTCAGGAGACCAGTGTATGGATCCAATAATTAAAAACCATAAATACGTGCTATAGCCTGATGCTGTATTTTGAAAAAGTTTTGGCATTATATCCCTAATTTTACTGCTGTATTACTATCATTTCCAGTTGTAACTGGCTTGATTTATGATGTATTAGTAACATATGAAAATTGTTATTATTTTCATTTGTTCAGCAGATGCTTATATCTTCTATATGCCTTATCCTTATCAAATCAGATTAAACTATTCAAAATTCTTCGCTAGCCAAGTATTCTTTTCTATGGGAGTGAGTACTGACTGTCAGTGCAGGTGAAGTGCAAGAGCAACAGTTCCAGGATTTCAGTGTGCGTGAGCAACAGTTCCAGGATTTCAGTGTGCATGAGGGCAACGAGCACCTCTTTGTACCTTTCTTGCTTGTTAAGCATTCCACTGTGATCATATTTTCAAGCAGTAGAATTGGAAGAGAAGTACTGGAAAGCGGGAGAGAGGCAATTGAAAGTGACCTGGTAAGATGAGATCATCTGACGAAACAGGCATCAAGTCACAGTTGAGCCCTACTAGATGTAAATGTCAGAAGGTGGAGGGAATCGGAGAGGAGCAATGGGTCAGTCACAGCCAGTGTATTAAAAGTAAATGTATGTTTCCCTCCCCAGTTCAGGCAAGTCAGTTCTCGGCCTTCCCCTCTGTCATATTTAAAATACTTATAAGACTTTCATATCAATTTTATTTAAACATTTCCCTTTTTCTGAACCAAAAGTATCATGCTGCTTAGAAAGAGAGGGAGCCACAAAAGGTTTCCTTATAAGAGAGGTTTTATGTAATCCAAGGAAAAGTGTGCAAGGCATTGCTGTATTTCTGTGTTTTCTCTCAACAGAGAGTGTGCATTTAGGCTTTTAAAATACGTGATTTCAACAAAAGGTTTTTCCTTCTTTGAATATAATCTGTGAGATAATGGAATTACAGCTGAGAGCTCCAGATACGAACTGAAGTACAACTTGAGAAGTAGAGCTTAATTGATGGGGCTTTGAGCAACCTCGTCTACTGGAGGGTGTCCCTGCCTATGGCAGGGGGGTTGGAACTAGATGATCTTTAAGGTCCCTTCCAACTCAAACCATTTTGTGATTCTGTGATTAAGTGTTCTGCTTAAACTGGGTCATGTTTAACGCAAAGCAGTTTAGTTTTCAGATGATTTTGTAACTTGAACGTAAATCATAGGCCAGATTTTTGGTGGCTGTGCCCATGGTTTGAGTGCCGTAGAACTGTGTTTATATACACCAGATACGGATCTGCTTTCTTCCACATCTTTTTAACACTTCTTTAATCCTTAGAGAATGAAGCCTTTGATTATATGGAAATGCATCTTTTAAGAAAATGCCAGCACGAAAATCATTTAACTGGGAGCACCTCTCCTCTTGTGTGCCTTCCTTTGCAGCTGCCTTTGGTCTCTACTTCCCCAGGAAAGAGTACTTGGAAAATGTTTACATTGATGAGCCAGCAGGTACACCACTCCTGCGCATCCACACCTTGAGGGATTCACATGGAGAAGTGGCCCACTTTCATCTCTGCCAGAATCTCATAATTTCTCGAGCAAGATCACATGAAAATAATTGGTTTCAAATCAGAGAAAAAACAGGACTTCTCTACCTCAGTAAAAGCCTGGATAGAGAAGACTTTAACATGCTGTGTAAGTATGAGAAGACTATCTTTTCTTGTTAAAGTATTTCTTGTTAAAACAAAGTACAATCAGATCATGAAATCTGTCCCCATTAGCATATGAGCATTAAATTTGGAAAAAAACTTATTTGCCCTTTTAAAATCAGAAAGCAGACCAATGAAGCCATATACCAAAGCAAACACTGCCCTGGAACAGATGCAGCTGCTCACACGATGGACTCCAGTATGGTGCGAAAGTTGCAGTACTTAAAATGCTTCTTTTGCATTTCACAGCTATGTAAGTCACAGCCTTACATTGAAATATGCAGTTTGTTCAGCTACTGGTGCAAATGAAGCCAATTCCACTGTGCTAATAATGCTGGGCACTTAATGCCCAGACCAACGTAGTTAGATTCGTTAAATTCTTACGTAAAAGGTCCTTGAACATTGATAACATGGATTCACAAAGTACCTTTGCATTTAACACCAAGCAGCTGCCCTTGGAAGAAATAGTTAAGTGTACCTCTTTCGCTTTCATGAGGTTTGGCTTTGTTAAAGAAGCTTACCACTGAACTACAGAAATGAATTATCTCTTCTCCACCCCCCTA